>NC_057802.1:450722234-450929117 GCF_018294505.1 Triticum aestivum | reverse complement strand
CCCCCCCCACCCTAGGGTTTCCAACCCTAGGCGCAGGGGGGAGGCCCATGGGGGGTGCCCCAGCCCACTAAGGGCTGGTTCCCTTCCCACTTCAGCCCATGGGGCCCTCCGGGATAGGTGGCCCCACCCGGTGGACCCCCGGGACCCTTCCGGTGGTCCCGGTACAATACCGGTGACCCCCGAAACTTTCCCGGTGGCCGAAACTTGACTTCCTATATATAATTCTTCACCTCCGGACCATTCTGGAACTCCTCGTGACGTCCGGGATCTCATCCGAGACTCCGAACAACTTTCGGGTTTCCGCATACTAATATCTCTACAACCCTAGCGTCACCGAACCTTAAGTGTGTAGACCCTACGGGTTCGGGAGACATGCAGACATGACCGAGACGCCTCTCCGGTCAATAACCAACAGCGGGATCTGGATACCCATGTTGGCTCCCACATGTTCCACGATGATATCATCGGATGAACCACGATGTCGAGGATTCAATCAATCCCGTATACAATTCCCTTTGTCAATCGGTACGTTACTTGCCTGAGATTCGATCGTCGGTATCCCAATACCTTGTTCAATCTCGTTACCGGCAAGTCAGTTTACTCGTACCGTAATGCATGATCCCGTGGCTAACCCCTTAGTCACATTGAGCTCATTATGATGATGCATTACCAAGTGGGCCCAGAGATACCTCTCCGTCATACGGAGTGACAAATCCCAGTCTCGATCCGTGCCAACCCAACAGACACTTTCGGAGATACCCGTGGTGCACCTTTATAGTCACCCAGTTACGTTGTGACATTTGGTACACCCAAAGCACTCCTACGGTATCCGGGAGTTGCACGATCTCATGGTCTAAGGAAATGATACTTGACATTGGAAAAGCTCTAGCAAACGAACTACACGATCTTTTGTGCTATGCTTAGGATTGGGTCTTGTCCATCACATCATTCTCCTAATGATGTGATCCCGTTATCAACGACATCCAATGTCCATGGTCAGGAAACCGTAACCATCTATTGATCAACGAGCTAGTCAACTAGAGGCTTACTAGGGACATGGTGTTGTCTATGTATCCACACATGTATCTGAGTTTCCTATCAATACAATTCCAGCATGGACAATAAACGATTATCATGAACAAGGAAATATAATAATAACCAATTTATTATTGCCTCTCAGGCATATTTCCAACAGTCTCCCACTTGCACTAGAGTCAATAATCTAGTTCACATCACCATGTGATTAACACTCACAGGTCACATCGCCATGTGGCCAATCATCCAAAGAGTTCACTAGAGTCAACAATCTAGTTCACATCATTATGTGATTAACACTCAATGAGTTCTGGTTTGATCATGTCATGCTTGTGAGAGAGGTTTTTAGTCAACGGGTCTGAACCTTTCAGATCCGTGTGTGCTTTACGAATATCTATGTCATCTTGTGGATGCTACCATGCGCTACTTGGAGCCATTTCAAATAACTGCTCTACTATGCGAATCCGGTTTACTACTCAGAGTCATCCGGATTAGTGTCAAAGTTCGCATCGACGTAACCCTTTACGACGAACTCCTTTTCACCTCCATAATCGAGAAAATTCCTTAGTCCACTAGATACTAAGGATAAGTTCGACCGCTGTCATGTGATCCATTTCTAGATCACTATTGTACCCCTTGACCAACTCATGGCAAGGCACACTTCATGTGCGGTACACAGCATAGCATACTGTAGAGCCTACGTCTAAAGCATAGGGGACGACCTTCGTCCTTTCTCTCTCTTCTGCTATGGTCAGGTCTTGAGTCTTACTCAATACTCACACCTTGCAACACAGCCAAGAACTCCTTCTTTGCTGATCTATTTTGAACTCTTTCAAAATCATGTCAAGTTGTGCGTTCTTTGAAAGTATCATTAGGCGTCTTGATCTATCTCTATAGATCTTGATGCCCAATATGTAAGCAGCTTTATCCAGGTCTTCCTTTGAAAAACTCCTTTCAAACAACCCTTTATGCTTTCCAGAAATTTTACATCATTTCGGATCAACAATATGTCATTCACATATACTTATCAGAAATGTTGTAGTGCTCCCACTCACTTTATTGTAAATACAAGTTTCTAACAAACTTTGTATAAACCCAAAAACTTTGATCACTCCATCAAAGCGTATATTCTGACTCCGAGATGCTTGCTCTAGTCCATGGAAGGATCGCTGGAGCTAGCATACATTTTAGCATCCTTAGGATCGACAAAACCTTTCTGATTGTATCACATACAACCTTTCCTTACGAAAACTGGTAAGGAAACTTGTTTTGACATCCATCTGCCAGATTTCATAAATGCAGCTAATGCTAAATTATTCCGACGGACTTAAGCATCGCTACGGATGAGAAAATCTCATCGTAGTCAACTCCTTGAACTTGTGAAAATACTCTTTGCCACAAGTCGAGCTTCATAGACGGTAACATTACCGTCCACGTCCGTCTTCTTCTTAAAGATCCATTTATCTCAATGGCTTGCCGATCATCGGGCAAGTTCACCAAAGTCCATGCTTTGTTCTGATATATGGATCCTATCTCGGATTTCATGGCTTCTAACCATTTGTCGGAATATGGGCCCACCATCGCTTCTCCATAGCTCGTAGGTTCATTGTTGTCTAACAACATGATATCTAAGACAGGATTACCGTACCACTCAGGAGTAGTACATATCCTTGTCGACCTACGAGGTTTGGTAGTGACTTGATCCGAAGTATCATGATCACTATCATAAGCTTCCACTTCAATTGGTGTAGGTGCTACAGGAACAACTTCCTGTGCCCTGCTACACACTAGTTGAAGTTATGGTTCAATAACCTCATCAAGTCTCCACCATCCTCCCACTCAATTCTTTCGAGAGAAACTTTTCCTCGAGAAAGGACTCGTTTCTAGAAGCAATTACTTTTGCTTCCAGATCTGAAATAGGAGGTATACCCAACTGCTTTGGGTTTTCTATGAAGATGCATTTATCCGCTTTGGGTTCGAGCTTATCAGCTTGAAACTCTTTCACATAAGCATCACAGCCCCAATCTTTTAAGAAACGACAACTTAGGTTTCTCTAAACGGTGTCGTCTCAACAAAATTGCGTGGTGCCCCTTTTAAAGTGAATGCGGTTGTCTCTAATGCCTAACCCATAAACGATAGTTGTAATTTGATAAGAGACATCATGGTATGCACCATATCCAATAGGGTGCAGTTATGATGTTCGGACACACCATCACACTGTGGTGTTCCAGGCGGTATTAATTGTGAAACACTTTCCACAATGTCTTAATTGTGTGCCAAACTCGTAACTCAGATATCCCTACGATCATATCATAGACATTTTATCCTCTTGTCACGACGATCTTCAACTTCACTCTGAAATTACTTGAACCTTTCAATAATTCAGACTTGTGTTTCATCAAGTAAATATTCTCAGCATCTACTCAAATCATCTGTGAAGTAAGAACATAACGATATCCACTGCATGCCTCAGCACTCATTGGACTGCATACATCAAAATGTATTACTTCCAATAAGTTGCTCTCTTGTTCCATCTTACTGAAAACGAGGCCTTTCAGTCATCTTGCCCATGTGGTATGATTTGCATGTCTCAAGTGATTCAAAATCAAGTGAGTACAAACGATCCATTTGCATGGAGTTTCTTCATGCATATATACCAATAGACATGGTTCGCATGTCTCAATCTTTTCAAAATGAGTGAGTCCAAAGATCCATCTACATGGAGCTTCTTCATGCATTCTATACCAATATGACTCAAATGGCAGTGCCACAAGTATGTGGAACTATCATTACTATTTTATATCTTTTGGCACGAACATGTGTATCACTACGATCGAGATTCATTTTAGGTGCAAGACCATTGAAGGTATTATTCAAATAAATAGAGTAACCATTATTCTCCTTAAATGAATAACCGTTTTGCGATAAACATAATCCAATCATGCTCAACGCAAACACCAAATCTCGATGGTAGAGGGAGCATGCGATGCTTGATCACATCAACCTTGGAAACACTTCCAACACATATCGTCATGTCACCTTTAGCTAGTCTCCGTTTATTCCGCAGGTTTTATTTTGAGTTACTAACACTTAGCAACCGAACCGGTATCTAACACCCTGGTGCTGCTAGGAGTACTAGTAAAGTACACATTCATTTAATGTATATCCAGTATACTTCTGTCGACCTTGCCTGCCTTCTCATCTACCAAGTATCTAGGGTAGTTCTGCTTCAGTGACCGTTCCCCTCATTACAGGAGCACTTAGTCTCGGGTTTGGGTTTAACTTTGGGATTCTTCGCTAGAGCAGCAAATGATTTGCTGTTTCATGAAGTATCCCTTCTTGCCCTTGCCCTTCTAGAAACTAGTGGTTTTACTAACCATCAACAATTTATGCTCCTTCTTGTTTCTACTTTCGCGGTGTCAAACATCGCGAGTTGCTCAAGGATCATCATATCTATTCCTGATATGTTATAGTTCATCACGAAGCTCTAATAGCTTGGTGGCAGTGACTATGGAGAACCATCACTATCTCATCCGGATGATTAACTCCCACTCGATTCAAGCGATTGTGGTACTCAGACAATCTGAGCACATGCTCAACGATTGAGCTTTTCTCCCTCAGTTTGCAGGCTTAAGAAACTTGTCAGAGGTCTCATACCTCTTGACGTGGGCACTAGTCCGAAATCCCAATTTCAGTCTTCGGAACATCTCATATGTTCTGCGACGTTTCAAAAACCGTCTTTGGTGCCACAATTCTAAACCGTTAGCATTACGCACTGAACTATCACGTAGTCATCAAAACGTGTATGTCAGATGTTTCGCAACATCTACAGACGACGCTGAGGTTCAGCACACTGAGCGGTGCATTAAGGACATAAGCCTTCTGTGCAGCAATGAGGACAATCCTCAGTTTACGGACCCAGTCCGCATAATTGCTACTATCAACTTTCAACTAAATTTTCTCTAGGAACATATCTTAACTAGTAGAACTAAAGCGCAAGCTATGACATAATTTGCAAAGACCTTCTGACTTTGTTCATGATAATGAAGTTCATCTGATTACTGAACTCCCACTCAGATAGACATCCCTCTAGTCATCTAAGTGATACATGATCTGAGTCAAACTAGGCCGTGTCCGATCATCACGTGAGACGGACTAGTCATCATCGGTGAACATCTCCATGTTGATCGTATCTACTATACGACTCATGTTCGACCTTTCGATCTCTTGTGTTCCGAGGCCATGTCTGTACATGCTAGGCTCGTCAAGTCAACCTAAGTGTTTCGCATGTGTTCCGAGGCCATGTCTGTACATGCTAGGCTCGTCAACACCCATTGTATTCGAACGTTAGAATCTATCACACCCGATCATCACGTGGTGCTTCGAAACAACGAACCTTCGCAACGGTGCACAGTTAGGGGGAACACGTCTCTTGAAATTTTAGTGAGGGATCAGCTTATTTATGCTACCGTCGTTCTAAGCAAATAAGATGTAAACATGATAAACATCACATGCAAATCATAAAGTGACGTGATATGGCCAATATCATCCTGCGCCTTTGATCTCCATCTTCGAGGCGCGGCATGATCACCTTCGTCACCGGCATGACACCATGATCTCCATCATCATGATCTCCATCATTGTGTCTTCATGAAGTTGTCTCGCCAACTATTACTTCTACTAATATGGCTAACGGTTAGCAATAAAGTAAAGTAATTACATGGCGTTTTCATTGACACGCAGGTCATACAATAAATTAAGACAACTCCTATGGCTCCTGCCGGTTGTCATTCTCATCGACATGCAAGTCGTGATTCCTATTACAAGAACATGATCAATCTCATACATCACATATATCATTCATCACATCCTTTTTGGCCATATCACATCACATAGCATACCCTGCAAAAACAAGTTAGACGTCCTCTAATTGTTGTTGCATGTTTTACGTGGCTGCTATGGGTTTCTAGCAAGAACGTATCTTACCTACGCAAAAGCCACAACGTGATATGCCAATTTATATTTACCCTTCATAAGGACCCTTTTCATCGAATCCGATCCGACTAAAGTGGGAGAGACACACACCCGCTAGCCACCTTATGCAACTAGTGCATGTCAGTCGGTGGAACCTGTCTCACGTAAGAGTAAGTGTAAGGTCGATCCGGGCCGCTTCATCCCACGACGCGGCCGAATCAATATAAGACTAGTAACAGCAAGAAGAATTGGCAACATCAACGCCCACAACTGCTTTGTGTTCTACTCGTGCATAGTAACTACGCATAGGCCTGGCTCATGATGCCACTGTTGGGGATCGTAGCAGAATTTAAAAATTTTCTACGCATCACCAAGATCCATCTATGGAGTATACTAGCAACGAGGGGAAAGGAGTGCATCTACATACCCTTGTAGATCGCGAGCGGAAGCGTTCCAATGAACGGGGTTGATGGAGTCATACTCGCCGTGATCCAAATCACCGATGACCGAGTGCCGAACGGACGGCACCTCCGCGTTCAACACACGTACGGAGAAGCGACGCCTCCTCCTTCTTGATCCAGCAAGGGGGAAGGAGAGGTTGATGGAGATCCAGCAGCACGACGGCATGGTGGTGGAAGTAGCGGGGTCTCGGCAGGGCTTCGCCAAGCTTCTGCGAGAGGGAGAGGTGTTGCAGGGGGAGAGGGAGGCGCCAGGCCCTGTCATCTTGCTGCCCTCCCTCCTCCCCACTATTTATAGGACCCCTGGAGGGGGGGCGCCGGCCCTGGAACCCATCTGCATGGGGGGGCGGCGGCCAGGGGGGAGACTTGCCCCCCAAGGCAAGTGGGGCGCCCCCCCACCCTAGGGTTTCCAACCCTAGGCGCAGGGGGGAGGCCCATGGGGGGCGCCCCAGCCCACTAAGGGCTGGTTCCCTTCCCACTTCAGCCCATGGGGCCCTCCGGGATAGGTGGCCCCACCCGGTGGACCCCCGGGACCCTTCCGGTGGTCCCGGTACAATACCGGTGACCCTCGAAACTTTCCCGGTGCCCGAAACTTGACTTCCTATATATAATTCTTCACCTCCGGACCATTCCGGAACTCCTCATGACGTCCGGGATCTCATCCGGGACTCCGAACAACTTTCGGGTTTCCGCATACTAATATCTCTACAACCCTAGCGTCACCGAACCTTAAGTGTGTAGACCCTACGGGTTCGGGAGACATGCAGACATGACCGAGACGCCTCTCCGGTCAATAACCAACAGCGGGATCTGGATACCCATGTTGGCTCCCACATGTTCCACGATGATCTCATCGGATGAACCACGATGTCGAGGATTCAATCAATCCCGTATACAATTCCCTTTGTCAATCGGTACGTTACTTGCCCGAGATTCGATCGTCGGTATCCCAATACCTTGTTCAATCTCGTTACCGGCAAGTCACTTTACTCGTACCGTAATGCATGATCCCGTGGCTAACCCCTTAGTCACATTGAGCTCATTATGATGATGCATTACCGAGTGGGCCCAACCCAACAGACACTTTCGGAGATACCCGTAGTGCACCTTTATAGTCACCCAGTTACGTTGTGACGTTTGGTACACCCAAAGCACTCCTACGGTATCCGGGAGTTGCACGATCTCATGGTCTAAGGAAATGATACTTGACATTGGAAAAGCTCTAGCAAACGAACTACACGATCTTTTGTGCTATGCTTAGGATTGGGTCTTGTCCATCACATCATTCTCCTAATGATGTGATCCCGTTATCAACGACATCCAATGTCCATGGTCAGGAAACCGTAACCATCTATTGATCAACGAGCTAGTCAACTAGAGGCTTACTAGGGACATGGTGTTGCCTATGTATCCACACATGTATCTAAGTTTCCTATCAATACAATTCCAGCATGGACAATAAACGGTTATCATGAACAAGGAAATATAATAATAACCAATTTATTATTGCCTCTAGGGCATATTTCCAACAACTACCGGTCTTGTTAACAATTGCCTAGGACAATTCCGCACACCGACCCATCATTATTCCACACTCGCTATTTATAATATTTAGTAATATATTCTAACTTTATAACAAAAGCACCTACTTTTATGTTTTAGCTCTCCGATATCATGCAAAGTTATCCTCTTCATACCCACAACATAGTTTTATTTCTCGTTTCTAGTTGGAAGCAAACATTCGGTGTACGTAGAGTCGTATCAGTGGAAGATAGGACTTGAGAGAATATTGATCTTACCTTAAGCTCCTTGTGGGTTCGACACTCCATACTTATCACTTCCACCATTGGGAATTGCTACGATGATTCCCTGCACTTGGGGATTATCAAGCTCTTTTCTGGCGCCGTTGCCGGAGAGCAATAGCGTGGGGTTGATATTCTCGTGTTTGCTTGTTTGCTTTCTTCACTAAGTAGATTTTGTTTTTACTTTTTTGTTTCTGTTTAGTTATGGGTGAAACATACAAAAAATTTAAAAGAATGAAAATACAAAAAAAATTACTTGCCTCTCATGCCTAAAAAGTTTTTCAATAAGAGAAGTGATTGGAAGGTTATGCATTGGAGAAGTGAGGGTCGACCTTGAACACTTGTGTTCATGCTCATTGATACAATGTAAAAAAAATCATGGAAGTTTCTCTGAAAATAATTATCCCCTTGTATATATCCATTTTATTATAAAAATAATGTGCCAAGCTTTGGTTTTAGGATGATTAGATTGCTTGTTTACTTTGTGCAGTACAAAAACAGAAACTTTGGCTGTAGCGCGTGAATTTACATTTTTTTACTGGAAAGACAAATGGGTCTGAAACTTTTTTCACATTACTTCTGTACAGATTGTTTAAATTTTCATATTTTTTATAAGTTTTTGGAGTTACAGAAGTTTACTAAACTTCCAGATTACTACAGACTGTCCTGTTTTTGACAGATTCTGTTTTCTATGAGTTGTTCGCTTATTTTGATGAATCTATGGGTAGTATCGGGGGGTATGAACCATGGTGAAGTTGTAATACAGTAGATATAGCTCTAATATTAAACTGGAATGAGTTTGCAACAGTAGCTAAAGGTAGTGATTTGCTTTAGTATACTAACGGATCTCACAAAGTTTTTGTTAAGTTTTTGTGGATGAAGTGTTCGAAGAATGAGGAGTTACCGATGTGAGAAGAATAAAGAGAGGCAAGAGTTCAAGATTTTGGACGCCCAAGGCGCCCCAATTAAATATTCCAAGGATACTCAAGCATCTAATCTTGGGGATGCCCCGGTTGGCATCCCATCTTTCTTCTTCAACAATTATCGGTATACCTCGGTTTTTGTTTTGTTCACATGATTTGTGTCCTTTGTGTTTTTATTTTTATTTAAGAACCATGCTAGTATGAGATGTCCCTTCATCAATTTATAGAATGACTCATGTGCTTCACTTCTATCTTTTGAGTATGATCTTATAGAACTACTCTTTGTGCTTCACTTAAATCTTTTGAGTATGGTTTTATAGAATGCTTCGTGTGCTTCACTTATATATTTTGATCTTGGATATTGGTTAGACTATTTTAATTTTAGAATGCTGCATGAACTTCACTTATATATTTTGGAGTATGAATAATGCTATAACCTAAAGTGGGGTTGGAAGAGTGTCAACTTTAGGAATTAGTGTTCCCACTATTCTGAATGAGAAGAATTTTGCTTATGTGGAGAGTAGTAAAATTTCTATGCTTGAAGATCATGAAAAGAATGCTCTATGTGATGGTTATATTGTTTAACTCATTCATGATGCTACAGAAAATTATTATGAGGGAGGAATACATGCTTGTAGGAGTTGCAATAATATCAAAGTTTCCTCTCTATGTGCTTAAAGTTTTGAAGTTACATTTGTTTTGCCTTCCTATGCTAGTTGATTCTTGTTCCTATAAATTATGTTCTCACAAAATCCCTAGGAATAGGAAGTGTGTTAGATTTAAATGTGATAGTCATATTCTTCATGATGCTCTCTTTATGTTTCAATTCTTATCTTTTATGTGAGCATCATTGAAATCATCATGCCTAGCTAAAAGGCATTAAAGAAAAGCGCTTGTTGGGAGACAACCCAATATTTACCCTTACTGTTTTTGTGTGTTTACATGATTTAGCTACTGTAGTAATCATGTTTTATAGCTTTTGTTTCAATAAAGTTCCAAGTAAGACCTTTGGGAAGACTTGGGTGAAAGTTAACGTGATCTTGCTGTAAAAAACAGAAACTTTGTGCTCACGAGATTAGCTGCCATTTTTTTTACACAAGAGTGCCTTTGAGTTGATTCTTTTTGCAGAAGATTAATAGACAAATTCCTCACGTCCACCAATTTATTTCATAATTTTTGGAGTAGCAGAAGTATTGTTTCTGTTCAGATCATTACAGACTGTTCTGTTTCTGACAGATTCTGTTTTCATTGCATAGTTTGCTTGTTTTCTAGTTTCTATGGCTTATATTTCTCAATATAAAATTGTAGAAATGGTATGGTACAGTAGGCATTGTGTGAGAACAATTATGAACCTTGTATTTGACAGTACCAAAGTGAATGGTTTACTCTTTATCAACTAACCTACCTCACGAAGTTCCGTTAAGTTTTGTGTGATTGAAGTTTTCAAGCTTTGGGTGAGATATCGATATGAGGAGAATAAGGAATGGAAAGACCCTAAGCTTGGGGATGCCCAAGGCACCCCAAGGTAATATTCAAGGAAGACTCAAGTGCCTAAGCTTGGGGATGCCCTGGAAGGCTTCCCCTATTTCATCTTCAAAACTATCGGTATACCTTACTCGGAGCTATATTTTTATTCGTCACATGATATGTGTTTTGCTTGGAGCGTATTTTCAATTTTACTTCCTGTTGAATAAAATCGTTGGATCTGAAATCTTGAATGAAAAAGAATCCTCCCATGGCTAGTTAATTATTTGACTACTCAGTGTTCTTCACTTATATCTTTTGGAGTAGTTTGTCATTTACTCACGTGTTTCACGTATATCCTATGAGTAAATGGTTGAATGAATTGAATATCATAAATCTGAATTTATATACGTTTCATATGCTTATAACATGGGGAGTAATGACTTCACACATAATATGTGTAGGTAGTAAACTTATTGAAAGTTAGCAAACGCAGAATTGGTCACGTGAACAATTCATGAAAGAATATTGAAGGAAGAGAGATTTCACATATAAATATACTATCTTGGACATCTTTTGAAATTGTGAGCACTCATTAAAATATGACATGCTAAAAGGTTGATGTTGGACAAGGAAGACAACTTAATGGGTTATGTTTTCCTATATATGAAACGTTATATTGTCTTGGATCATCCAACATGTTGAGCTTGCCTTTCCCTCTCATGCTAGCGAAATTCTTTGCACCAAGTAGAAATACTACTTGTGCTTCCAAACATCCCTTAAACCAGTTTTGCCATGAGAGTCCACCATATCTACCTATGGATTGAGTAAGATCCTTCAAGTAAGTTGTCACTGTTGCATGCAATAAAAATTGCTCTCTAAATATGTATGATTTATTTGTGTGGAGAAAATAAGCTTTATACGATCTTGTGATATGGAAGAAATAAAAGCAACGGACTGCATAATAAAGGTCCTTATCACAAGTGGCAATATAAAGTGAAATTCTTTTGCATTAAGATTTTGTGCATCCAACCACAAAAGCACATGACAACCTCTGCTTCCCTCTGCGAAGGGCCTATCTTTTACTTTTATCTTCTACCCTTATATAAGAGTCATGGTGATCATCACCTTTCCTTTTTACACTTTTTCCTTTGGCAAGCACTTTGTGTTGGAGCGATCCGGATATATATATCCACTTGGATGTAGGTTTTCATAAAGTATTATTGTTGACATTACCCTTGAGGTAAAAGGTTGGGAGCCAAAACTATAAGCCCCTATCTTTCTCTGTGTCCGATTAAAACTTTGAACCCATAAATATCACATGAGTGTTAGCAATTGCGAAAGATTAAATGATAGTTGAGTATGTGGAGTTTGCTGAATCAAAGCTCTTACATAGACCCTTCCCGAAAATAAGATGAATTGCAATTGTTTGATGACTAGAGCACGGTTTGTTTGTTTTCAACAAAGTTTATGATCTATACTTTAATATGTGAATAGCTTGTTACTTGATCATGAGAAGTTTTATGAGTTGAGCTACTGTTATGATATATAATGATGCTAGAAAAAGTGATTAGAACTATCATTGATCAAATTTATGCACTTGCTAGCATTCACACTTCATAAATTATTTCTTTGATCATTTACCTACTCGAGGACGAGCAGGAATTAAGCTTGGGGATGCTGATACGTCTCCAACGTATCTATAATTTATGAAGTATTCATGCCATGTTTACAATAGTTTTATATGATTTTGGTATGATTTGATTAGAACTAACCTGGACTGACGCTGTTTTCAGCAGAACTACCTTGGTGTTGTTTTTGTGCAGAAATAAAAGTTCTCGGAATGCGATGAAAATCAACAGAGAATTTTTTTGGAAAATAGAAAAAAACCGGAACAAAAATCTATCGGAGGGGAGTCCCGTGGGCCCCACGAGGGTGGGGGCGCGCCCACCCCCTTGGGCGTGCCCCTGTGCCTCGTGGACTTCCCGTGGGGCCCCCTGACTTGTTCTCGACGCCAACCTCTCCTATAAATGCCCAAACCTCCAGAAAATAACCTAGATCAGAAGTTCCGCCGCCGCAAGCCTCTGTAGCCACGAGAAACCAATCTAGGCCCTCTCTGGCACCCTACCGGAGGGGGCCATCATCACCGGAGGCCATGGAGGAGGATCCCGGAGGGGCCATCATCGCCATGAAGGCCAAGGACCAGAGGGAGAACCTCTCCCCATCTAGGGGGAGGCCATGGAGGAGGAAGCACAAGGGGGAGAACCTCTCCTCCTCTCTCTCGGTGGCGCCGGAGTGCCATCGGGAGGGGAATCATCACCGCGGTGATCGTCTTCATCAACATCACCATCATTATCACCATCCTCATCTATTTTACACGATCCACTCTCCCGCACCCCGCTGTAATCCCTACTTGAACATGGTGCTTTATGCCACATATTATGATCCAATGATGTGTTGCCATCCTATGATGTTTTGAGTAGATATCCTTTGTCTTTGGGTTGGTTGATGATCTTGATTGGTATGAGTTGTATGTTTTATTTTGGTGCTGTCCTATTGTGCCCTCCGTGTCGCGCAAGCGTGAGGGATTCCTGCTGTAGGGTGTTGCAATACGTTTATGATTCGCTTATAGTGGGTTGCTTGAGTGACAGAAGCATAAACCCGAGTAAGGGGGTTGTTGCGTATGGGATAAAGGGGACTTGATGCTTTAATGCTATGGTTGGGTTTTACCTTAATGATCTTTAGTAGTTGCGGATGCTTGCTAGAGTTCTAATCATAAGTGCATATGATCCAAGAAGAGGAAGTATGTTAGCTTTTGCCTCTCCCTCTTATGAAATTGCAATAGTGACTACCGGTCCTGTTAACAATTGCCTAGGACAATTCCACACACCGACCCATCATTATTCCACACTTGTTATTTATAATATTTAGTAATATATTCTAACTTTATAATAACAGCACGTACTTTTATGTTTTAGCTCTCTGATATCATGCAAAGTTGTCCTCTTCATACCCACAACGTAGTTTTATTTCTCGTTTCTAGTTGGAAGCAAACATTCGGTGTACGTAGAGTCGTATCAGTGGCAGATAAGACTTGAGAGAATATTGATCTTACCATTAGCTCCTTGTGGGTTTGACACTCCATACTTATCACTTCCACCATTGGGAATTTCTACGATGATTCCCTACACTTGGGGATTATCAGCGCGCGGTGGAGGCTGGATGAACAGGAGCCCGTGGATGAACGGTCGGAGGTGGAGGTTGTTGGAGGTCAACGGTGGATGAAAAGCAGCCCGTCGAGGCTGGAGGAGATCGACGGTGGAGATGAAGCGTATCCCGTGGAGTCCCGTTTTGCGGTATGCCACACCCCTCCCGATGAAAAGGACCCCCGTTTCGACCGTAGCGCTCCAACACAAGTCTGTTTCCTCCGTTTTGCGGTACGCCACACCCCTCCTGGTCAACAGGACCCTGTTTCCACCGTAGGAGGTCCGTTTCCTCCATTTTGCAGTACGCCAGACCCCTCCCGATGAACAGGATCCCGTTTCCACCGTGGCCAGTCGAACACAAGGCCGTTTCCTCCGTTCTGTGGTACGCCAGGCCTCGTTTCCATCGCCTGTTCCGTCCAAGCCGGTTGGCTCCCGATGAACAGCACACGTTCCGTTGCCTCCCGATGAACACGACGCATTCTTTTGGCTCCCCATGAACACGATGACGACGCAGTTTCTCCGTTCCGACCCAGCCATGTACATGAGCCCTGGCCGTACATATGCGCGAGTAGGCGTTCGAGACCCCGCCCGTATGTACGTACGTGGCCATATTTACTTTCTTGCACCCTGGCCGCTGTACGTACGTGTACATGCTACGTGCGCGCCTCTACTACGACACATGCGCGCCTCTACAATGACACGTGCGCGCCTCTACTACGACACGTGCCCTTCCTTGCACGGCCACGGTTCATCGCTGCAGCGTGCAGACAGACCGATCGTATGTATGTACACGTTCACGACCAGAATGACAGCTACGTACGCTTCGACCGGGTGGGTCCCGACTGTCAGGCACTTCCTTGTGTGCGAAGATGTAGCTGGTGGGTCCCAGCAGTCAGGGGGGAAACTTTTTTTTGTGAAATACGGTGGCCCGTCCGGTGGGTCCTTGCTGTCAGGTGGAGGAATCATTATTTTGCGCGTAATAAGGAGGCACTTGCTGCAGCTGTGGACCTAGCTGTCAGCCTCTCCACGTACAGTACTCTTCCGATGGAAGTCATTCGTTGACCACATTGACCATGCCGCACCGAGAGCACCAAGGCGATGGACGACGGCGAGGCCTAGGAAGGGGATGACGTGGAGCCGGGGAAGACGCGACAGTGGATGCCCACGCGGAGAGGAGTATGAGGGTTCACTGGTTCGGCTACGGTGTGAGGCTGCGTCGCCGCAGGGCCTGGCCAGCGGTAGGAGTAGTAGGGGGCGGTGAGGCATCCGCGGCAGCACAGCCGGCCACAGGAGGCAGGAGCAGGCGGCACGACCAGCGCTGCTTTGGGCGGCTGGAGCAAGGAGACCAGAGGTTGAAGAAGCACTACGGCCGTTGGATGGACATCGTACGGTCACTGGAGCTAGAATCGTTCATATTGACTAAGTTGACAAAGCCCTCCATCCCCGTCAACTTAGTAGGCCCACATGTCAGCCTCCCACTATGCTGGGTCCCAGCTAGCAGGGGGAGTATTCATTTTTTTTGTGCGTAATAAGGAGGCACTTCCTTGCGTGCGATGATATAGTTGGTGGGTCCGACCTGTCAGCAGGGGGAACATTTTTTCGCGAAATACAGAGGCCCTTCCGGTGGGTCCCAGATGTCAGGTGGAGGAATCATTATTTTGCGTGTAATAAGGAGGCATTTCCTTGTGTGCGGCCGTGGACCCAGCTGTCAGCCTCTCCATGTACAGTCCACGTCCGATGGATGTCGTTCATTGACCACGTTGACCACGGCGCGCCGAGAGCACCAGGGTGGTGGACGACGGCGAGGCCTAGGAAGGGAACGACACGGAGCCGGGGAAGACTCGGCAGTGGTTTCCCATGCGGTGGGGAGTACGAGGGTTTACTGGTCCGGCTGCCGTCGCCAGAAAATAACATGAGGTGTGGGTGTGTAGAGGAATGGCCTGGCCAGCAATGGAGTAGGGTGAGGCAGTGCGGCTTGTGCGGCAGCACAGCCGGCCACGGGAGGCGGGAGCAGGCAGTCCCACCGGTGCTGGTTTGGGCGGCTGGAGCAAGAAGATCAGATATTGAAGAAGCAGCACGGCCGTTGGATTCACATCCAAGGGTCACTGCTGGTAGAATCTTTTGTGGACTAAGTTGACAAAGCCTTTCGTACACGTCAACCTAGTAGACCCACAAGGCAGCCTCCAAATCTGTCCCAAACAGCATACAACCCGAAATTTCTGGCCAGATTCAAATTAATTTAAAAACTAAACATACCTTAATTTAAATCCAATGAAATTTTACCCGCACAAAAACAATGTAATTTAAAATATCAAAATCCGAAAGAAAAAAGTATTTTGGAACTAATTGCCTATTTGCTGTATTTTTTCATTTTACAGCCCATTTAATATTACTTATAGCCCATTTTCTGGGCAAAATGCATCCCTCCTCGAATTGAAAGATTTCCGGCCCAGCAGGGCGTAGAAAAACAAGTAGGACTACATTGGTTATTCTGCAAAAACAAAATAGATGGGCTAGCCATTTTCAGAAAGGAAAAAAAAACTAGGTTGGTCATGTGCTAGATGGGCCACAGCTCCCGAACAACCCAGTTGATACCCTTCTCCGTCCCGAAAAAACAAAATTACTGCGCGCGCTGCTGGGTCCCTACTGTCATCCTCACCATGTACAGTCATCTCCTTATTCCTCTCGGTTGTTGACCATGTTGACAACACCGAAGGGCGGCGCCACAACGAGTGAACCAAGGCGGAGGACGATGGTGAGGCCTCGGACAGGAACAAATAGGAGACGGGGAAGATGCGCAGGGTTTTAGGGTGCGATGTGGCTACGATGCGTGCGCGGCAGCACAGCCAGCCGTGGGAGCCGGGAGCAGGCGGTCCCGTCGGCGCTGGTTTGGCTTTGACGGCTGGAGGAAGAAGAGACTGAAGAAACACGACAGACGTTGAATGTCAATCCAACGGTCAAGGTTATCACAATCGTTTGTTGACTAAGTTGACACCAAGTAGCATACTTTTTTATATATAGGAAGAAAAGAAAAACTGGGCTCGTTCGCCTCATAACATTCCCGAAACTGCGACCGTTCGATCTTGCGTCGCAACTAACTGCGAGGAAAATGCGTTCGTCTGCCATCCTCCTCCCAGGGAAAGTTCGCCACATAAGTGACTAGCACCCTTGGTTTCCAACCGAGAGGTTTGGGTTCGAGTCCCAGGAAATCTCAATTTTGTCCTCCTTCCTTCCTCGCAAAAAAAAGAAAGCAAATCAAAGACTTGAGAAGGCGTACAGAACAAGCTAGTGTACCAGTAAAGAGACGTTGCTGAGTTTTTGAAAAAAGAGAGACGTGCTCTCGTAGCTGGTTCGAATCCAAACCTAGACTATGACTATATATGGTGTTATGCTACTGTGCAAGTAATGAAACTGACATATCCAACGTTCGCTTCTCCTCTTCTCTACTTACTCTGCCTAGCATCAGAAGCTCTGGCCGCAGCAACCATGTCCGCTGGCTGCTCGTCCACCTGCTCTTCAGCAGGCAACAACCAGATATGCGCCAAGTCGCCACCCATACCATCGCCTATGGGTATCATCACACCCCCGCCGGCACATGCACCGCAGCCGGTTGCTCATCGCAACACGCTGCCATTGGTGTGGTGCCACTGTTGCAAATCACATAGAGTCATCCGTCGCATCTCAACCACAATCCTCAACCATGGCCGAGTCTTCTACAAATGCCCGAATGATGGGGTAATAATATGTTTAAGTGTTGTTCTGCTGCTTTCAGTTGCTGATATTTTTAATAGTTTGGTTGATGATCTTCCAATTTGATTCGTGCAGAAAAGGGAAGATTTGTGTGATTTGTATTTCCGGGAAGTTGCTGATGTGGGGGAACGCAACTACGCTGGCTATTTGGTTAGCCGAGGAATCCCAATACCAGCAGGTTGGGGTGTTTGACAAATAACTAAAGGAATAGCAGAAGAGGAAGATGCAGAGCGGAAGGTTAAAGATGCAGTTCCTCTGATCATGGCCAAGCAACAGCTGCTGAACGACCTTGAGAGCAATGAGGAGATGAAAGAGCTTGTGAAGATAATGGGAAAAATCGATGTGCTCTGTACGATGATTGTCTCTTTATTTGCAGTGTATGTAGCACTCGTGATGTATTCAGTGGCTATGACATGAGCACTTTGCTGAAACTAGTAATGAATGAAACCTGTGTAGCAGGCTGGGCGTAGTGTTGTGAACATCTAATGATTTCTATTAACAGAAATCGGGGGGTATCCCCTTTTCTCATAAATAAATAAATAGCATAGGCCCTTTTGGTAATAAATAAATAAATTAGCTGAGGCCCTGTCGAGTCTGCTTTGTTCCCATTCGAAGACGTCAAGCAAATTGCAGTCCAACAACAAACTATGTCATCAAATTCAAGTTTCACAGCCAAATATGAGTACAACTAAACAACAATGTCATCATGTTTTAGTCGTCATACAATCACCAAACACAAATGAACATACATAACAAGTGATGTTCTCACAGCAAAATACGAAACAACACGTTCATCAGGTTTTAGTTTTCATAGCAAACACAATTTCACATAGTAGATAAAAAAACGTCTTCTGACAGGCAAATACGACAAAAGCAATCTAATCATCATCCCCAGCAGCAGCGTCAACATCTTTGCCATGTGTATCAGTCTGAATCGTAATTCCCCAGAGTGTCATCTTCTTCTTCATCCTCAATGTCCTCGAACGTTGGCTTCTTCTTGATCAACTCTTGTATGTCCATAGCACGATAGGCAATCTTTTAGCCAGCGTCATTGACGTGATGGTTCTCAAAGATATTAGGAACATTTGTGGAATCTTGTACATCAGGAGCAGTGTAAGCATCATCATGTTGTGCAACTTCATTAAATGAATTCCTCTGCTCAAGCCTTTGCAATACTCTCTAGTCATCGCTACGTGCAAATGTGTCTGCCAAGAAAAATATCTGTGTTGCTTGATTTGCCAAAATAAAAGGCTCGTTGGTCTGGTACGCCGCCTTGACATTGATGGATTTGAAATAATCATCAGCTCTGGGTTTTGCGATCCTGGAAAACAGGTTATACCAATGACAGCACAACAGAACCACACACCGATGATCCTCGAAACTGGAGATATACTGCAACTGAACAATGTCTGTTATGTTAGCATACATTTCAGTTGTCTCTCTGCCATACGTATCCATGCTGATGATGGCACTGTTTTGTGTCATCCTGCCTTCGTCGCGTGCAAGGGTGTTGTAGCGCACATCTCCAACAATGCAAGATTCATAATGTCTTACCCGAGTATCAGGACCCATTGCTAGTGCGTAAAGGGCATCATCAACTACCAGCCCATCCTCCCGCATCTTCTTAACCCCAATATATTAAAAAACTGACAGTGCAATTCAAAAGCTTACATGGCTCTTGAACCATTTCACAAATCCTGCCATAACCAGTTTGTCAATGTTTCTTGGATTTTGCGGCAGTAGCTCCTTTTTGTAGATGCTGCACAACATAGTGATCGCGTCAAACATCTAAATATATAAGAATGTGCTGCAAGTTTAGTAGATTACGATGTATAAGCTGTAGTACTTAGCACTTACTTGATATAAGGTAGTATCTCAGGACAGTTATTCAACACATACCAAACCCTTTTGTCCAAATCTTTAGGTTTGTCCTCTTGTCGACTCTTCCCTATAACTCGAACAGAATAATCGAAAACATTGAGCCCAGGATTGTCTTCACCCACCTCTTTTCTAAGCTGATCAGCTATTTCAATGTATTTTGAGCAGAATGTCAACGCTTCTGTAGCAATGTAGGCCTCTGCAATGGAACCCTCGGGTCTAGCTCTGTTCCTAACATAGCCCTTGAAAGTGCCGAGCCGCCTTTCAATAGGGTACATCCAGCCATACTGTACTGGACCTCTAAGTAGTGCCTCATCAGGTAGATGAACAGCCAAATGCACCATCACATCAAAGAAGGCTGGAGGTTATATCTTCTCAAGGTCGGATAGGATAGTTGGTATCTTGTCTCTAAGACGCTCCAAAGCATCTACCCTGATATTTCTACTGCAGAGTTCCCTGAAGAATTGTCCCAACTCTACAACTACTCTGTATAAGTCACGGCGGCCCAATCCTCTAAGGATAACAGGTAAAACCCTTTGAAGTAGGACGTGGCAGTCATGAGTTTTCAACCCTTGTACCTTGTTTCCATCTGCACTGACTCCCCTTTCAGGGTTGGAAGCAAATCCATGTGGGACTCTCACACGTGACAGGACCTCGCAGAATTCTTTTCTTTTTGCCTTGTCCAAGACATACACAGCTAGTGCCATATCCCGTGGTTTACCTTCATCTTGCACCTGCAAATCCTTTCTAATACCCAGGTGTGTCAAATCAATCCTAGATTTTAAGGTATATTTCGTCTTGCCTTCAATATTAAGAAGTGTGCCGATAATGTTGTCACATATATTTTTCTCAATGTGCATCACATCAAGATTATGCCGCATATCCAAATCTTTCCAATACTCCAAGTCCCACGAAGTGGACCTGCGAGTAAACAATAATCTCTCTTCTTCCCTGCCACGCTTCCTTTTCCTGCTACCATTATCAGGATGGTTTCCTGGTGTAATATGCCTGACCTTCTCTAATTCCACTTGCAACTCATCGGCGGTGAGCCTCTTTGGCGCATCGCGGTTTTCATGCTTTGCATTGAACACATGTCTTCGGTATTTTGTAGGATGCGGCTTGTCCTTGGCAAGGAAACGGCGGTGTCCAATGTAACAGATCTTGCTAAGTATTGCGTATGACAGTGGATTCTGTCACAGCGAACACATGCATTGTAATCATGTGTTGTTCGCCCTGACATAGTGCCC
Source organism: Triticum aestivum (assembly GCF_018294505.1). Classification (NCBI taxonomy): domain Eukaryota; kingdom Viridiplantae; phylum Streptophyta; class Magnoliopsida; order Poales; family Poaceae; genus Triticum; species Triticum aestivum. The sequence continues at coordinate 450,908,380 of NC_057802.1, read as the reverse complement.
AAAGCCGGATAATCATGGATGCACCAAATTATAACAGCGCGCAGAAAGAAATCAGCTGGTGGGCTGCTATATAGGTCTCGAGTGAGAACACCCCTCCATAGCTATTGAAGTTCCTCCACAAGAGGCTCCATGAATAAATCAAAATCTTTCCACATGATCGCCATCTTTCCATCTTGATGATTTGCATTTCGGGCATTCACTTAAGTTGGCATAATCCTTCCGGAACAGAACACAATTATTCTTACAAACATGGATCATATCATATCAAATTCCAACTGCACGAAGGAAATTCTTCATTTTACTGTAGGTGTGTGGCAGCTCAGACGCATCTGGGAAAGCTTTGCGGAAAGCAGCCAACATCGCATCGAATGATTTGTTGGTCATCCTCTTAGATGTCTTCACCTGAAGAAAGGTGACCATAGCTGAGAATACTGATAGCTTATTTCCTGGGAGACGGCCACGTTGCATTGTTCCAACATGCGGGCCCACCGTTTTTCTTCTGTAGGTGAAAGTTCATGAAATGCACGAGCATTTCATAGCATTGTTTCAATGTTGGTCAAACTCACTGGCTCCGCAACCACCACCTCCTCCTCCTCTTCCACCCGAGCATAAGTAGATCAAGATGGTGATCTGCTGCTTCCACGTAGTCAGTAACATTGACGTTCATAGCTTCACCATGATGAACCCACCTAGTATATGTGACCGACATCCCATACAAGTGTAGATGATTTTGCATAGTTGACTGGGGTCTTGTAACTGAATTCATACAACTGTTACACGGGCATAGCACATCTGATTTCGGACCACTGTACTCAGCTCTGATAAAGTTCATGAAGTTTTCAACCCCCTCGACATATGCAGCGGAGAATCTTCGAGCAGAAGTTATCCAAGTCCTGTCTATCCATAAGACATACAAATTAGTTCTTCTACTAGATATTACAGGAAAAACATTGTGGCACCCCGGCTCAGAGCAACCGGTTTACCTTGTATTGCCAGCCCAGAGGCCAAGGTTCAGAAACAACCGCTTTATTGATGCTAGTGGATTACATAAGTCTGATATTACATCGAGATACGAGGCCAAGCGGCACACACGGTGCTGCTGAACAGTATGTACATTATTTAATGAACATGGTGAGGGCCTCGATAACATGAACTACGCGGCTGTCGGTGTCAAAACCGGCGGATCTTGGGTAGGGGGTCCCGAACTGTGCGTCTAAGGCGGATGGTAACAGGAGGCGGGGGACACAATGTTTACCCAGGTTCGGGCCCTCTCGATGGAGGTAATACCCTACTTCCTGCTTGATTGATCTTGATGATATGAGTATTACAAGAGTTGATCTACCACGAGATTGTAGAGGCTAAACCCTAGAAGCTAGCCTATGGTATGATTGTTGTTGTCCTACGGACTAAACCCTCCGGTTTATATAGACACCAGAGGGGGCTAGGGTTACACAGAGTCGGTTACAAGGGAGGAGATCTACATATCCGTATTGCCAAGCTTGCCTTCCACGCCAAGGAGAGTCCCATCTGGAGATGGGACAAAGTATTCAATCTTGTATCTTCATAGTCCAACAGTCCGGCCAAAGTATATAGTTTGGCTGTCCGAGGACCCCCTAATCCAGGACTCCCTCAGTAGCCCCCGAACCAGGCTTCAATGGCGATGAGTCCGGCGCGCAGATTGTCTTCGGCATTGCAAGGCGGGTTCTTCTCCAAATTCTGAATACTTGTTTGAGTAGTGTCCGGCTTCAATAATGTTGCGCTCCTTGGCATCCGCGCCTAATAATGGATATCCTCCACGCGTCGAGCGAATGCGAGAAGTCGGGGCATTTTTACATTTGTCACCCTAGCCATGTGGGTAAATCGCCTATTAAAGAGACGGGGATTCTCAGATCCAGATCACACCATCCTCCCACAGCGAGTATCCATCGGAGTGCGCCCGGAAAAAATCCATTCCAACATGGCCGGCCATCGCAGCTCCTCCTCTCGCTCCCGTAGCCCTAAGCCCGGCAATTGGAAGAAGTGTTCCGTCCCGCACAGCCAATTAGTAGAGTTACAAACCCAGGGATTTCTCCCTCCAGCGTATATGGTCCCCGTTCGAGCTGGGCTCGCCACCTATAATGGCGGGGAGCAAGCGGAGAGCTTTCCCAACCCATCCATGGGGGAGCGAGTATGCCTTGTCCTGGAGTTCTATGGCCTCCAGCTGCATAATTTCACTCCCGCCTCCATATTACACATTGCTGGCTATATCGCCCTTTGCGAGTTGTTTCTGGGCTGCGAAGCTCATTTCGAGCTATGGAAGAGGCTATTCTTCCTCGTACCCCGTACACAGGAGGGGTCGATATATCAAGTGGGCGGAGCCGAGATATGGCGCATCACCGGGATCGGATATATGTCCGGTACTCCGAAGAAGACGTCCGAAGATTGGCCTTCGGAGTGGTTTTATATGGAGGACGTCCCCCTTCCGGACCCTATTCGGATGGGACTTCCTGAGTTTGATAATGCTCCCCTGAAGAAACGCCGTAGCTGGCGCCCTCGGAGCCCCCAGGAGGAAGATAACGGAGAAGTCCTTTACCTGATGGGCCGGATAAAAATGCTGGCTCAATCAGGACTGACAATAATCGAGGTTATGTCAATATGTATAATTCGGGGGGTACAGCCACTTCAATATCGGGGGCATCCCATGTGGCACTTTAACGGAGAAGATGATGCCACCCGCTGTGGTCGTAAGGGACCGGACTCAGTCGCTGCTCTAGCAAAAATCCTGTCCGATTTGTACAAGGGAGAGGAAGAGGAGTTCATCCGCATTAAGCCACGGGATGGATTCTCCATGTACAACCCTCCAAGCTAGGTGAGCTGTCACTTTTTACTCCCAACCTTCCCGCATTCTTCGTCATAAGTATTTACCTTGCCGTTTCATGGCAGGAACTGCGAAAAGCTGTAAGGGAGGTCCACAACCCGCCTCCACAACCGGAGGACCCTGACCGGGCCCTCCATCCCGGACTCGAAGAGGATCCGGGCATATTTGTGGAGCTGACGACAGGACATTCTATCAATGGAGTTGCGATGATGCCATGGTGGCCATCATAGCCGACCATCCTGGACTACTCCCTGCATCGCATGTAAGTAAAACCGGAGTCCCAACTTCCGAGAAGAATCCCCTTTTCTACACTTCACCGACCGTACACATATGGTGTCTTACAGGGAAGGCCCTCGGGACGCCATGCCGAACCCGCGGTGACTCGCCAACAAGGGGCACCGAAGCCGGGTAGGCTAAAAAGGAAGGCGGTCAGGACTGAGACGCCGCCACAGAGGTATGATATATAACCTTGCTCCGTGGTTGTCGTCTTTTAAAATATAATAACGTACATGTTTCCTAGTAGGAAAAACGCTCGCCGGACTATATCCGGAGAGGTTGCTGATCACGCCTCCATCAGTCGGGCTCTAGGGCCGGACATAGAGGCGGAAGCTAACATGGGGCGAACGCCGGATGTTCCTCCTACAGAGGATGCGGATAGGCTATCCGCTACAAATTCCAAAGTGGAGAGCGCTATGAATCACAGGCGTCCCCGGGCCGTAGTCCATGACGCTTGTTTCTCCCAAGAGGCATTTGATGCCTTCAACTCAGGAGACGCGTACATCCGTGCTGCTCAAAATGGTCTTGCCAGAGCCATGGACCAGTATGTAAAGGATATACGGGTAAGAAAATCTGATAATTATATATATCAGTAGCCCCTGACACTTGAAACAGTTGACACAACTGATTTAAGGATCATTATTTGTGTAGGTTCTTATAGAGAAGAATACCCAATTGTCTCAAGAACTAGAAGAGTGCAAAGCCCAGCTACGGGCCACAGTTGCCCCGTTGAAGGAGTCCGAGAAGGCCCCCTCTGGTAACACTTGTCTCTATTGCAAAGAATGACAGGTACCAGATAGTATGCGGCATGCATGCAAATCTAACAATAGATTCTGCAGATGACTCCGGAGTGAATCCGGAGGTCGTGATAGGGAACGAGCCGCATGCCTAACGACAGCTAAAGGCTGGTGAGCACGTGCTTAAAAAGGTTAGGCAGGAGAAAAACAATCTCCAAGATGCCAATATCCAGCTGGGCGTGGAGCTGAAGGATGTTCGGGCCAAGCTTGGTGACTCCGTAAAGGAGAATAAGAGGCTTCAACGCGGCATTTTTAGTAAGTGCTTGAATGAACTTTTAAAGAGTTCGGTGATGAAACCGGCTGACAGACTTATATCTGTAGGTATGCTGACGGGTCGTACCGAGGAGGAAATGCTCGGGTCCGCGGGTGATCTTCTGCCAGAGCTCTCACAATTGCACGAACAAGTTCGGCAGGTGATGCAGGGCATTGCCCAAGCCTTGTGGCCATCCGTCTCCCTGCCAAGAGGCATGGGGGAGCTTGTAGAGAAGCTCAAGGGAGCGCGGCGACGCTTCTGATTATGGAAGATATCAGCCTGCCGACAAGGTGCGAGGGAAGCCTGGGCCATGGTGAAGTCGTGGTATACCAAGGCTGACCCTAACCACATGGCCGAAGTCGGACCTATGGGGCCTGACGGGAAGGCACTACAAGAAACCTGTTAATCCATGACGAATTTCTGGTGACGGCTCTCTGATCCATCACGGAAACCGTCACTGATTAACAATATGCAAATGGGCCTCCAAAGGGTAGCCCCTTTATGACGGACATCGAGGGACCGTCACGTAAACCGTCATGGATCGACTAGATAGGCCTAGCAGGGCCTAGTTTTTTTTCTTTATGCACCATCCGGACCGTCACGGACAGCTCCTGTTGATGTGTCAATGTGTGCCCCCCTTGTTTGGCCCACATGTCAGTCAAATGCTGTCGAGAAAATAAAAAAGAGGAGGCCGCGCAGGGAGATGAAGTTGACCAGCCAGCCAAAAAAACTAAAGGCAAAGTCCAAGAGCACGCGGAGGTGCACAATTTTAAGTCGCCGACGCGCGGGTGGCAATATTTTTGAGCCAGCCCATTTAACTCCATGGTCCACTCCCACCTAACCCTAATTCCCATTCTCTCCCATTCCCTCCGCCGCCGCCACTCCTATCCTTCTCTGCCGCTCCACACCAGCACCGGAGACAGCACAGAACCACCCTTACCTCTCCCTATACGCCACTCCGTGCCCGCCTCCATCCATCATCTGTCCTCTTCCTTCTCCGTGTCCGTTGAACAAGCACGGCGAGCTCCGAAGCTCACCTCCTACGACGCGTAGGCGCGCGTGGGTGGGGCTCCTGAGATCCGTGGTAGTGTCGACCAGACGGCAACGACGGCGGCGTCCGCGAAGATGCGAGATCCGTCATCACGGCGGCGTCCGCGGAGATGCGAGATCCGTCAGCACGGCGGCGTCCGCGGAGATGCGAGATCCATGGTGGTGGCGTGCCGAGGTGAGGTACATGATGTGGCAACACCGCCACAGATCCAAAGTATAGCCCTTGTGGCTGGGTCCAGTTGTCCGTCAGCCACGCCGCTGTCGGTCCCCTCGTCGTTGCGGATGACTTCTCCATCCGTGGTGAGTAGCCTCCACTCGCCGCTATTCACTTTCTCCGGCCGGAAAGACCAAGTATGTACATCCGCATCGTCCCTTACCCTCCCGCCCCCCTCTGTTCATCTCCATGGATGGATGTAGCCGTTCTTGGTAGAGGACGGCTGCAGGCTTCGTTGGCCAGGCTGAATCGGTACAGGCAAAAAATCTGGGCATCTCCCATGTTCGTCATTAAAACGAATAGCAGAAGGCACGAGCACCACTTCCTGGGCTGCTTGTTCATTACTGATTATTTGTGCTTTGTAGATGTAGGCTGTTCTGCTTCCTTCCTAATTACATTGTGCCGCACATTCATCTTTTGTACTGGAAACAAAAAGTATTAGGTAAATTTCTGTTCTTGTTGCAGTTCAGGCATTGCTTTGTAGTTGTACACTGCTAATTCAGAAGTTTGATGTATGTTGTTTGATTTTTTGAAGAGTAATTGCCCACAGCATTTATTTGCCAGCTTTTACAATTGAGAAACTCATACCATTTTATACCTAAATGAAGAAAACTGATATCTGCAGATTCTGTAGGTACATGCTATTTCTTATCTGCAGTTTTATTGCATGTATTTTGTTGAGAAAAAGTGCCATGCCTGCCACCTCCCACGTCCTCCGTCCGCCTCATCATCCCCGGCGAGCTTGCCAAGAACGCCATTCTTGAATATCTATGAAGTTTGGATAGTGCACTGAATATTCAGGTTTTTCAGTGCCAGGTTCATTTTACTGCATAGTGTCTAATCTTCTGCATGCACATAATGGTGATGGATCCCATATGAGTCAGGGCATCTAATGGTCTTTGTACAGCTAAAAACATTTTTTACTTAGTGATATCTGCACTGCCCTTGCCTACATAATTGGCACATCTCACATGGACCAGAAACATTTTTACTTGGTGATTATATCTACACTGCCTTTTCCTGCACATGCTCTTTATGTTATGCATACACTTTACTCAAACATCTATTTGCCCTTATGTTCTTCTATGGCACTCACTCAATTTACATTTGTGAATTATGATTGCTGGAAGTAAACTTGACTGAAAATACACGTAATTCATGCTTGTTCTTCTAACAAAAAATTCAGTCCATGCTTATGTCCCTGTGTCACTGAAGAAGATAATTTGGAATCCAGCTCTTGAACTTTTTTTGGTTGAGTTACTTCATGAGCACAACACTTCTTACTGCTGACTATTTTTCTTTTCTCACTGTGCGAGCACTAGCAGTGTAGAATTTGTGAGATCTGCTAGTTAGTTAAGCAACTACTAGTTTAATAAGTAAATGCCCATGAGATGCTCCTGTTGGTACCTTTGATTTTTCTTCTTTATGGAGAGAAAGTAATTTATTAATCTCACTGAATCCATCTACCAAGAGTAGATTGTTTGTTAACTAGGCCTGCTATTACACTGCTTCTCTGTTATATATTATGTGCAAACTTCCTCTGTGTTATGTGGTGAAAATTGCCATCATATCGGTTTCCACACAATAAGTTGATGAATTTATGCCACGTGATCTTTTCTCAATTTAATATATATCACAATTTGATGATGAATTTCTTGTTCTCAGTACATGCCACCATGTTCAGGATGTTATGTACTAAATACCTCCATCTAAACAAGTTGTAAAAATATTTTTTTCCTGCCCTTTACTCTGTTTTATTTATTTATATTAGAAATTGGTGCAGAGTTAGATATGTGTAGAGCTTGAAGATTTGTCCTCTTAATTATAGATGGTGCCCAACATTTGGTAATCTTATAAACCTGACCAAAGCTAACTCTTAACTATACCAGGTATATGGTCTTCTCCGTAGCAGCAGTAGTTGAGACATCATTAGTAGTGGTTAGGTTTGCACTTATGGTACGAAATGATTCTACAAAGTTTAGTTGACAGGTTTGTATGGCCTCAACTACTGCTTCTATAGTACTTAGTTATGTGATGTGTGTTTTGTTATTTTATCATTTGAATTTTATTTGACACATTTTCTTGTGTTTTGTTACTTTGTCATTTGACTTTCATTACTGCCTTGATGTCTAATTCAATGATTACCTGACTTCTTAATATGGTTGTATAAATAATCCTTCTGTTTTCCCTTATTCTTCTGGTTTGCAAGCTAACAGTTTAATTGATGTTGAGTTTCTTCGCTTATTACAGCAGAGGTGATGGATTTTGTACAACTGTATTTCTGGAAATGCGTGTACACAGAATTACAATCTGAAGGAGCGATGGAAGTGAAGATTGCGCGCTTTTATTTAAGATTACTAATAGTAAATGGTATATTGTTTTTGCTTCAGATTTAGGAGTGTTAGATCGGCTACATAGTGCATTTGTTCAGTCTCAAATTTCTAGTGTTATTGCTAGCATATTCTCTAATTCTTGGTATTATTCAACATCTGCTCTGTCTCAATTCTGTATCACATCTCATATTGAATTGTGGATCATCATTTTGCTTAAAATGGTGTTGCCTTTGAGTGTTTTGATTTTATGCAGGTTTGGCAGTTAATCTGTGTTCTTGGAGATTGAACTTTTTCAGCGAGAATTATTTGGGTTCGGAAGCTGCCCTGAAGCGGTGGTGAAGTGTTGGAGACTAAAAATCTGATAGTAGTGCATTTTCTTTGAAGCCATGTTACTCTTTTCTTTAACAAAAATGCTTAAAGCGCTTTCTAGATATGCTTGTGATGTTTTAAAGTCATGTTGGAACTCTGTATTGTCATGTGAACAATTGATATTTTTGAATGAACATAATTTGGTTGTCCTATTGTAAATTATGTTGCATTGAGAAAACAGGCAGGACAAAAAAGGGCTATTAAGTAGGACTAAAAAAATAGGTACGCTAATGGCAGGTGAAAGATAAACATTATTTGGTTGGACTGTCTATGAAATTGGGCCAAATCCCTAACTGGGCTGGTTACAACATGGGCCATGTTATCCTCCATGTCAGATCCAGGTAGACGCCATGTCGCAGCCACGTCATGTAAATCGGTGACGGTCTGTTCCGTCACAGCCTAGTTTGGGCTTGGCGGGCCTGGGGCAGATCCATGACGGCCAAGAACCGTCATGGAAAGTATGATATCAAATTATGACGCGATATACATGACGGATTTCGGATCCGTCATGGGTGGGCACGCATGACAGTTTTTGGGTGATCTGTGACGGACTAGGATTGTCATGTATTAACAAGTTTCTTGTGGTGAGGAGATCCCCGTCAGTTTGGTGTATGACCAAGTAGAATTAGCCGCAAAGTATTCCCAACAGGATTGTAGGCTAGACAGCCTGTTGGATGGTATAGAAGAAGAATTTATTCAGTCTAACTGACTGTGTACTTCAAGTGACATATATTGTCCCTAGTCGGATTGTAAATCATTTGTCATGGCGGACCTTTTCGCTTCGACCTCTAAACCCCATAGTCCGGAGTGTATTCGAATACCCGCTCAGTTATGTAAAAACCGGGGTATGCGTGGAAACCAGGCGTAGGGGTCATAAGTGCTTGAACAGACAAGTACCCAACTAGCTATGTTATATTACATGGATAGTAAGAAACATCTTCCAGGGAGAATAGTTCCGTTAAGGGTTCCTTTCCCTGGGTACGCATGCCCTAATGTGCATGTCCGAACTGCGAAAAGAGACGCAGGCTATAACCATCTGGGGGCATGTATTAAAATAAATAAAAGTCATCTTTTGTTCACCGACCGAGTATTCCCTTAAGAACGCTAGCTTTCGGCTTCACCCAGTCTAAGGTACACATATGGCTGACCCGGCAGTAACAATCGCAGAGTTGCTCCCCTTATGCCCTAGCCGAATTAACGGGAACGTAGGGCATAAACACAAGAGCCAGGCAACCCAGCTTGGCCAAAACTTAAGTCATATCGATGCATATAACGGCGAAAAAGGTACATGTGGAAGAATAACACATGTGTGGGGCATAGAGCCCGAAAAATAGTTATATTAAGCTTCTGTATAAGAAGCCCCCAGGTATAATGAGCGCGGTTAGCGCATCAATATTGTGTAGTCAAGACACAATTTAGCCTTTAAAGGCCTTGAAGGAAAGGAAAAAAGAAAGAGATAAAAGACAGATAACGGATATTTAAAAAATTGACGGAGGTAACACTACAAAAAAAGACACATCCGTGACATTTTGGGCCGAACGATTTTTTTTGTCATACATATGACACTTCTATGACAATAATTGTGACAAAACCCGGTATCATCATAGATGTGGTGGGCTCCTACTTCTACGACAAAAAATCATGACAGAAAATGGGCTTTTTGTCCTGGGCGGGCCGGAGACGCAACTGCATGACATTCTTTGGGCCGTCCATGACGGAAAAAACCGTGGTAGAAGCGAGGGCGAGGAAAATTTCGGGGAGTTCCCGGTTACGGTGGGAGGTCGGGGGCCGAGCGATGCGCGTTTCTCTCGTACACGTACGCGCGTGTGTGCGAGGCGTTGGCTCTAACTGAACCCGAGCGAGGCGTTGGGCTCTAACTGAACCCAAGCGATTGCATTGCAGGCTACGCGTTACTGAACCCGAGCAATCGATCCATGGCTGTTAACTGAACCCGATCGAGCGATTCCTTCGCTACTGCTGCTAACTGAAGCCGATCGATGCTGCCTCTGGGATGAACAGTGAGTGTTGCGGGGGGGGGGGGTTGGATGAAAAGTGAGCGGTGGCGTTGCCTCTGGATGAACAGGACCCCGTGGTGTGGTGGAGGGCTGGATGACAGTAGACGGTGGAGGGGTGCCCGTGGAGGGGTGGTTGAACAGGACCCCGTGGTGTGGAGGGCTGGATGAACAGTAGACGGTGGAGGGGTGCCCGTGGAGGGGTGGTTGAACAGTAGCCGGTGGAGTAGCGCGGTGGAGGCTGGATGAAAAAGAGCCCGTGGAGGCTAGAGGAGGTCGACGGTAGCCCGTGGAGGCTGGAGGAGGTCGACGGTGGAGATGAACAGTATCCCATGGAGTACCGTTTTGCGGTATGCCACACCCCTCCCGATGAACAGGAACCCCGTTTCGACCGTAGGAGGTCCGTTTCGTCCGTTTTGCGGTACGCCACACCCCTCCCGATCAACAGGACCCCCGTTTCGACCGTAGGAGGTCCGTTTCCTCCGTTTTGTGGTACGCCACACCCCTCCCGATCAACAGGACCCCATTCCGAACGTAGGAGGTCTGTTTCCTCCGTTGTGCGGTACGCCAGGCCTCGTTTCCATCGCCTGTTCCGTCCAAGCCCCCCCCGATGAACACGACCACGCATTCCGTTCCAACCCAGCCGGTTGGCACCCACGCGTTCGAGACCCCGCCCGTATGTACACATACGTGGCTGTATTTTCTTTCTTGCACCCTGGCTGCTGTACGTACGTGTACATGCTACGTGCGCGCCTCTACTACGACACGTACGCGCCTCTACTACGACACGTGCGCGCCTCTACATCCACCAGTATATATGTACGTACACGTTCGCGACCAGAATGACAACGCTACGTACGCTTCGACCAGGTGGGTCCCGACTGTTAGGCACTTCCTTGCCTGCGAAGATGTAGCTGGTGGGTCCCAGCAGTCAGGGGGCGAATCGTTTTTTTTTGCCCGAACGCACTTCCTTGCGTGCGAAGATGTAGCTGGTGGGTCCCAGCAGTCAAGGGAAAACGTTTTTTTCATGAAATATGCTGGCCCATCTGGTGGGTCCCCGCTGTCAGATGGAGGAATAATTATTTTGCACGTAATAAGGAGGCACTTCCTTGTTGTGGCCGTGGACCCAGCTGTCAGCCTCTCCACGTACAGTCCACGTCCGATGGAAGCCGTTCCTTGACCACGTTGACCACGCCACGCCGAGAGCACCAGGGCGGTGGACGACGGCGAGGCCTAGGAAGGGGACGACGCGGAGCCGGGGAAGACGCGGCAGTGGATGCCCACGCGTAGAGGAGTACGAGGGTTCACTGGTTCGCTGCGGTGTGAGGCTGCCGTCGCCGCAGAATAACAGGGGGTGTGGGTGAGTAGAGGGATGGCCTGGCCAGCGGTGGGAGTAGTAGGGGGCGGTGAGGCCTCCGCCGCATCGCAGCCGGCCACGGGAGGCAGGAGCACGAGGCACGACCGGCGCTGGTTTGGGCGGCTGGAGCAAGAAGACCAGAGGTTGAAGAAGCACTACGGCCGTTGGATGGACATCGTACGGTCACTGGAGCTAGAATCGTGCATATTGACTAAGTTGACAAAGCCCTCCGTCCCCGTCAACTTAGTAGGCCCACAAGTCAGCCTGCCACTATACTGGGTCCCAGCTAATAGGGGGAGTATTCATTTTTTTGTGCGTAATAAGGAGGCACTTCCTTGCGTGCGAAGATATAGCTGGTGGGTCCGAGCTGTCAGCGGCGGTAACATTTTTTTCACGAAATACAGAGGCCCTTTCGGTGGGTCCCTGATGTCAGGTGGAGGAATCATTATTTTGCGCGTAATAAGGAGGCATTTCCTTGCGTGCGGCCATGGACCCAGCTGTCGGCCTCTCCACGTACAGTCCAGTTCAGATGCATGTCGGTCGTTTACAACATTGACCAGGCCGCGCCGAGAGCACTAGGGCGGTGGACGACGGCGAGGCCTAGGAAGGGAACGACACGGAGGCAGGGAAGACTCGACAGTTGTTTCCCACACAGAGGGGAGTACGACAGTAGGAGGGTTTACTGGTTCGTCTGCCGTCGCCAGAGAATAACAGCAGGTGTGGGTGAGTAGAGGGATGGCTCGGCCAGCGATGGGAGTACGGTGGGGCGGTGAGGCCTGCGCGGCAGCTGAGCCGGCCGCGGGGAGGAGGGAGCAGGCAGTCCCGCCGGCGCTTGTTTGAGCGGCTGGAGCAGGAAGAGCAGAGATTGAAGAAGCACGACGGCCGTTGGATGGCCATCCAACAGTCACTGCTTGTGCGTCAACCTTTTCTTTAGGAAAGCCTCAAATCTGTGGAAAACAGCATACATCACATCTGCCATTATTTCTAATAATTTACAGCTCATTTGGAGCCCATATTCTTTTTGTTAGCATTACAGCCCATATTGTGGCCACGGTTAAAAAATTATACGAAATTTTGCATATTTCGGTGCGGTCCGAACTGTTTTTAATCCCGAAATTTCGACTCACATTCAAACTGATTTTAAAAATAAATGTATATCAATATAAAATCCAACAAATTCTCCACGCATAAACATTAATGTAATTTAAAATCTCGAAATGAAAAAAAAGATATTTGAAACTAATTGCCGGTTTGATGTGTTTAAAAAATGTACATCCCATTTCTAATTACTGATGGGCCATTTTCTCGGCCAGCCGAATGAAAGCTCTCCTCGTCTTGAAAGATTTGCAGCCCAACAGGCCTGACAAAGCGACTTACTTGGCAAATCACAAAAAAACTGGGCTATGGCCGTGGACCTAGCTATCAGCCTCTCCACGTACAGTACTCTTCCGATGGAAGTCGTTCCTTGACCACGTTGACCACGCCGCACGGAGAGCACCACGGTGGTGGACGACGGCGAGGCCTCGAAAGGGGACGACGCGGAGCCGGGGAAGACGCGGCAGTGGAAGCCCGCACGGAGAGGAGTACGAGGGTTCACTGGTTCGGCTGCCGTCGCCGCAGGGCCTGGCCAGCGGTGGGGATAGTAGGGGCGGTGAGGCCTCCGCGGCAGCACAGCCGGCCACGGGTGGCAGGAGCATGCGGCACGACCGGCGCTGCTTTGGGCGGCTGGAGCAAGAAGACCAGAGGTTGAAGAAGCACTACGGCCGTTGGATGGACATCGTACGGTCACTGGAGCTAGAATCGTTCATATTGACTAAGTTGACAAAGCCCTTCATCCCCGTCAACTTAGTAGGCCCACAAGTCAGCCTCCCACCAAGGTGGGTCCCGGCTAGCCGGGGGAGTATTAATTTTTTTGTGCGTAATAAGGAGGCACTTCCGGTGGGTTCGAGCTGACAGCGGGGGGAACATTTTTTTCGCGAAATATGGTGGCCCGTCAGGTGGGTCCCAGTAGTCAGGGGGCAAACGTTTTTTTTGCAAAATACGGTGGCCCGTCCAGTGGGTCCCTGCTGTCAGTTGGAGGAATCATTATTTTCTGCGTAATAAGGAGGCACTTACTTGCTGCGGCCGTGGACCCAGCTGAGACTCTCCACGTATAGTATACTTCCGATGGAAGTCGTTCCTTGACCACGTTGACCTTACCGCGTTCCGTTGCATGCATGCGTCCATGGGCGTGGTGCGTCCCCACTGTCAGCCTCTCACGTACAGTCATCTTCCGATGACTCTCGGTTGTTGACCACGTTGATCACACCGTGCCGAGCGCACCCAGACTGGAACGACCCGGAGATGGGGAAGACGGGGTAGTGGAGTCGCAGATGGAGAGGAGTGGGAAACTTCACTGGTTCGGGTGCGCGGCAGCACAGCCGCGGTGCCGCCCACGGGTGACAGGAGCAAGAACAGAGGTTGAAGAAGGAGCACGGCTGTTGGATTAACATCCAACGGTCCAGCTGCTAGAATCATTTGTTGATTAAGTTGACAAAGCCGTGCGTACACGTCCGCTTAGTAGGCCCACAAGTCAGTCACCAAATCTGACGGGTCCCAGCTGTCAACGGGATGAATAATTTTTTTCGCAAAACAAGGAGGCACTTCCTTCCGTGCGAAGATACAGCCGGTGGGTCCCAGCTGTCAGGTGGAGGAAACATTTTTTTCAGCTTAATAAGGAGGAACTTTCCTTGCGTGCGACCATGGACCTCGTGGGTCCCAGCCGTCAGGCTCTCCACGTACAGTCCTCTTCCGATGACTCTCGTTTGTTGACCACGCCGCACCGAACGCAGCGAGGCGGTGGACGACGGCGAGGCCCCGGACGGGAACGACTCGGAGATGGGAAAACGCGGCAGTGGAGTCGCAGATTGAGAGGAGGAGAAGGGTTATAACTGGTTCTGTTGCGGCGTGGGGCTGTAGTCTGTGGAGAATAACAGGAGGTGTCGAGGGGTGGAGGGATAGCCTGGCCGGCGGTGGGGTAGCGCTTCGCAGCGATGCGTGCTAAGCAGAGCCGCTAGCCGCCGGAGGCCGGACCAGGCGGTCCCGGCGACGCTGGAGGAAGAAGACGAGAGATTGAAGGTGCATGCCGGCCGTTGGATATAAATCCAATGGCTGTGGATGACACAATCATTTGTTGACCAAGTTGACAACGCCCTGCGTAGGCTTCGACCTATTGGCCCACATGTCAGCCTGCAAAAATGTGGCATATATTTAACCCATGTTTTCTAGAATGTACAGTCCATTTGCTGGGCTGGGTGAACAAATAATTTCGCGTCAATCAGGCCCATTTATATTTTCTAAGAAATCCCAGCCCATTTGCACTTCCTTGAAATACACGTATTAGGTGGGCTCGTTATATATATAATGTTATGTTAGAAGGAGCAATTAATATCAAAGAATAAACCGGAGAGGCACATTATATATATATATAATTAAGAAATTAGCGAGTTATTGCTCAAAATAAAAATGAGCGCGTTATTATTAAATTGGTCCTTAAAATCTTCGCAAGCTTTTGTACGCAATCACCAGGATTTTCCTTGCCTGTGAGTCAAAAACAACCAGGATTTTCCTTGCCAACTTCCGTTAAACATTTACTTTTATAAGTTAATAACACGTGGGATGTTTTTATAATGTATATATAAGTCTCTATAAAATATACGATAATAGTAATAATATAAATATATATAATGTGGTTAGAAGGGAAAACATAAATTGGACACAGCATTACTTTTATAAGAGACCTGCGTTTTATACCCCACAGTAGGCATACTAACAAGTTCACACACAAATACAACAGAAAAGGTAAACATTCATATCAAACTCAGGTTCACAGGACACGTTCATATTCATAGCCAACATTCACTATCAACAACTCAAAAGATTCATATATACACAAGCTCAGCATATCTATGCATCCAAATGATTGATAGATCACACGACAATATTCATACATAATTCACAAAAAGATTCAGATATACACATGTTCAGTATGTTTATGCATCCAAATGATTGAGATCACAGCCAATATGATCCATGGACGAACTTTAATTACCTAGGGTACAGACTGGTAAATGGTGTTCAATCGGAGGTACTTCTTGCTAAAATTAGTTCTTGTACGAGTAAACTTTCGAGTACATAAGAGGCAGCACAGACAATCTGAACTTTGCTTGTAGGTTTATCCTCAAATAGTGGCCTCGTGCCGAGGGAGGTTTGAGCAACTTGGCCACTACTTTCATCCAACTAGTTTACTGGCTCATCTTGGTCCTGTATCTCGCCAAAATTCTACATTGCAGACGAGAAAGGAGGCGGTTGAGAAAATGAACCACCCAAATTTTTTGTGCAGTTCAACTGAAATGGAGCATCCTTGGCGTGCAGACTGATTAAGTGCCAGATGAATATACGCGTCAACCAACTTGTCTGGAATCTTTAGACTCCATGCCATATAGTTCGCTACCATATGTGCCGATAACCAAAAGGCACAAGTTGGGACCAAAGACTGGACTGCGTTTTTCTGGGCTATGCACCAAGCAATATTTTTGGCGTTCACTCTCCTAATACTTGGAGTTTGACAATTGGTTGACGCCGGTTGATACTCGAATGAATATAGGCACTTCTTGTCAACATCGATGCTTGTCTGAGTGAACTTTGGAGTACATAGCAGCAGCATAAGTACCTGTCCATCTGATCATTTTGTGCAGTTCTACTGAAATCACCCGATGTAATGATTTGCCTGCGAGTTCAGGCTCCAAATTACTCCTTTATGAAATCGGCAAACAGTAGCACAATACCAAATTACCAATACATATGACAGGCACAATAATCAGGATAAAGACCAGTACCAACCTGTGTGAGGTAGCATATCAATTACTATTTCCTTTGACTGGAAGCCGAGATAAGCCAAGCGACTGACAGCAAAGGAAGAAAGCAAGCGGAGATTAGCGACTGACAGGAAAGGACGGAAGCTGTCGAGGCAATGAAGCACCCAAAGTTTTTGTGCAGTTCCACCAAAATCGAGCATCCCTGTTGGCACATATATTGAGAGAGTGAGATTACTGTAATAGTGGGACTAGTTGATGAAACATACACTAACAAATAGAAGCACCCTCATTATCTTAATGGGTAAAGTTAGCAACATAGTAGTCTTGCTTAAAGAGAGGTATTAGTTTATTTAATCAGTGCCAATTAGCTCAACTCAACACTCAAAGCATTGCCATTTATCATAGGTTGCAAAACTTTAACGTGCAAAGATAAAGGAGTTTCTCATGACAGTAGCACGATACAAATAGAGATGACAGCAAACTAATATGGATGAAGGCCTTAGGCCCGTACCAACCTGAGAAAAAAAGCTTATTCATGTAGTCCCATAAGAGATGATAAAGCACTCACTGGAATCACACAATAGTATATATTTTTGTGCACTTCAAATGTATGGTTGAAATCACTCTTGTTTACCAGTGCTGAGATTATATCGAAAGATTATCAAGAACTTCCAGCAGAGTTAAAGCACTGGCTGGGATACAGTTCATTGTATTGTCTTGTGTAGTTCCACTAAAATGTATGATTGGCACAACATGATCCCTGTTTGCACAAGTAGGAACAAGGTGAAACCTTCATTAGCTTAGTGAGAAAGGATAGGAAGACATTAGCATATTACTCAAACAGTAGCATCAAATTCATGATGGACAATACGCAAAACATTGCCTCATTGAACCAATGGCAATAAATTGACATGCAAAACAATAGCACTATTATGTCATGACACTAATAATATTCCCTCCCTGCTCCACCACATGATTCACCTCCATAGACAAACATACACACGTACATGATTCAGCATAGGGTCCTACTAAAGATTTGTTTAACTCCAACAGGAAAATTAGGCAGTAATAAATTAGTGGTACTTAAGTACTCCTAATTAATTAAGTGAGACAGCAGAAGTGGAAGGGCTCCCTGGAGGATCGTCTCACATGTAAGGTAGTCGTTGCCGGAGCCCTTGAATGGCCTCGACTGAGGCCTCTGGCTTCAGCAAGATCGCCTTGGCACTGTTTATTCTTCTTCTTCTTCCTCTTCATGCTCTGTTTCTCTTTCTCCTCACCAGTTGGTGAAACCAAGTACATGATTGGCCTTCTAATTCAGAATTGGTTTTGTCAGTGAGGGAGTACAAGTGTACTAGTAAAAAACAGCATTATTTCTCATGGCAGTCGGAAAATAGAGATGAACACATGCATTAAATATCATTCTTACCTAAAGGAAGGTTATGGCGCCAATATGGATGATGAGGATTGGAACATAGATCTCCCTTTGTGCAGTTCCACCAAAATGAACCAACTGTTCCATTCTGACATTCCAGTTAAACAGCACAAAAGTCACTTCTTTTAAGAAGAGTTTTGTGCAGTGCACCAAAAGGTCACAACAGCAACCAGGTGAATTGGATATCCCTGTTTGCACAAAAACGCACAGAGGAAACAGTCAGAGTCTCAAACAATTACAGGCAAAAACATTTGGCTAAACTTGTCATGGCTTATAACAGTGGCATGGCTTCATTTTTACCAGGGACATTTGATTAAGAACAGCTAAGGCTGCGTTCGGTTCACAGGTTTGGTGCAGGATTTTCGTAGGAACACAATTCCTACGGTATTCTTTCCCTTCCAACCGTTCGGAACACAGGAAAGGTGAATAGTGTTTCATAGGAAAGCTGGTCTGGTAGTACTGATTCCATAGGATTAGAAACATCCACGCGCTGCTCATTTTTTGGGCGGAAGCCCGAGGTAGGCGCTCGCTGCCATGCGTTAGACAGGTTGCTGTGCTGTGTTGCCGGAATAAAAAAATCAACCTATGTGTGGTACGTGAGGTGAGGACAAGAGTAGTCACTGTGCAGCTGAATAAACAAATAGCATCTCATACTGCCAAGCATGCTACTCTAAAAAAACAAATCTGTACATTTCGTAGTCCATCCGAACACATTCTCTTGAGAGTTTCCTCCGGTTCGCTGTTCCATAGTTTTATACCTACATTCCTTTCCTATTCCTCTATTTTCATCAAGACCTATGTTTTCTGCCCTTTTATTCCGAACGGAGCCTGAATATTTGGTATAAGGGCATGGGACAGTGGGTGCACCAGCAGTCCAGCACCATGTACGTAAACAGGGGCATAAAGTGGTGATTCATAGTTTGTTGCCCCGAGAAACAAACATCCAAGAAACATATCTGGGTTGGTCCCATTTTTGTTCACTCTAGCCACCTACTCCTATGTGTGGATAGCAAATCTAGTCCTGGTCATACCACTGTGTACAGCGTTACCCCTATATTTCCCTTTTCGACCAAGAGACCGGTTGGATGACCAGTCTGTACTACTTTCACCCCCTTTCCTTCCTGTTTGTACCAAGTCCGATGTACATAGTAAATTCCCCCACCCCACTTTATTTCTTGTTTAAACCAAGTACTCCCTTCGTCCGGAATTACTTGTCATCGAAATGGATGTGTCTAGAACTAAAATACATCTAGATACATCCATTTCAATGACAAGTATTTTCGGACGGAGGGAGTACAAGATTCGACTCCATGAAGTAGCTTTACCTCTAACAATAGAAGAAAAAATATGTGACATTGGACCATCCGATCGAGAGGGGCTGAGAGGTAGAAAATGATGCACATGCAGCGACGTAGCGAGCTGGGGAAGTAGAGCTAAGGCGGTTTCGAACGAAGATATACCTGAAGGTCGTCGGGATGTGGATAGGTGGGCGGCGGGAGGCCGGATCCGCCCACAGGCAACAACGAAGGGATCGGAGGACCTCCCGCGCCGGCGCTCGGCCAGAGATAACGGTGCGGCCGACAGTGGGTCTCCTCCCTCGCTGTCGACGACGGCCTAAACGCTGCCCCTCCTCCCCTTCACCGGCAGAGGGGGATACGTCTGGATCTGTAGCCAGCGGTGAGGATAGAGAGCCAGTGTTTTTTGAAGGGAGAAAGACCGTGTTACTACCCCTATCTTGTTTAGATCTGGAGAGGATGAGAGTGTGTGAATAGAGCAACCCTAACAAGCAAGCGCGGAGGCTCCGGCCTATATATACGTAGTGGGGTAGTTTTCCTTTTTCACTCCATCAAAACAATCGTTTAAAATTGTGTACTACTACATGCCAGGTCACGGTTTTTTTAGTTGTTGATTGTTTTTTGAGATAGCTACCCGCTTGTTCCAAGTGGTGTTACGGTGTGCCAGGTCGCACTTTGTATCATTCAAGTCTGGTACTACAAGTCCCTCCATTAAATGGACAACCACCCCCTCGTAAAAATTGTGAACAAGCCCACGGCTAAAATTAGCGGAAACGTGGGTTGCCCCAACATGCATTATTATTTATATTTTCTACTCCCTCCGTTCCTAAATATAAGTCTTTTTTATAAGCCACACCTAAGACAAGAATTATTTTATTAGCAGTGAACCCCACATGTCATAGACACAAAAATTGTGGCAAGATTCCCTAGGCAAGCCAAAGTGTGTCTAACAATTTGAGCGACTCAGGTTAGGCAAGTGTGGCAAGTGTGGGAAAAATAATGTGGCAACATAAGACAAACATAGTCACAATCCAAACAGCCCCGTAATTTTTTGTGACATGCATGAAAATTTGGTTAGTCAAAATTTGGCAAGGTGCATCAAATCAACACATGCAAGTATCAAAAGGAAAGTCACGGCATGCATGCATGCGTTGTACTCCCTCCGTTTCCAAATATAAGTCTTTTTAGAGATTGCAACAAGTGGCTACATACGAAGCAGAATATGTCTACTCCTACATACGAAGTAGCCCATTTGAAATGTGTAAAAAGACTTATATCGAGTGCAGTGCTTTGATGTGTCGCGTCAACTCGTAGAAGACCGAGAAATTTGATTACTACAACGCCCTCTCCCTCGCAGACTGAGCTCCGGTGCCTTAACTGCACCTGCCTTTGGCTGCATGACAGGAGGGCCAACCACCTGTTGGGCCCACCTGTCATAGACGCAAAGGCAGGAGCAGTAAGTAGAAGCTTTCGCTACACGCTATCCCTCCCGCACGAGGTGGACGGACATGCAGCAGTGTGAAAGAACATGCGGTGCCCCCATGTTTGGTTTTGGTAATTGATGACAATCTCTATGGACTAATGGTTGCCTTGAGTTATATTTGAAGGATTTGTCCATAGGCATTTCTTGAAGTCCATGTGTTGGTTTCAAGGAGTTTATGTGGTGACCAAGGTGTTATTTAGGAATTATCCAAAGATTGGTCATGTGAGAATTGAGCTTATTGCAAGCATGTCTTGGAGAAGAAGATTGTGTGATCATTCATGTATATCTTCAAGACATCATCCAAATGAAGAGAGTTGAAAAGATTGATGGTTGATCAAGACTAAGTCAAGAGTGAATCAACTTGATCAACTCCCAAAGCGTAGAAGATGTACCGAGAGGGATCAAGCGATCCCATGGTGTGGTAAGCATTGTCAATTACGCTTTGTGTACTAACCCATGATCTTCGTGAGAGTTCTTTGTGGGGTACGGTTGCGGTGTGCAAGTTCAAGTGAAGCATCATGAAGAGATCAAATGCTTGAAGCTTGCCGTCCATTGTGGTGACAATGGACTTGTGAAGATGTTGCGGTGTGCAAGTTCAAGTGAAGCATCATGAAGAGATCAAATTCTTGAAGCTTGCCGTCCATTGTGGTGACAATGGACTTGTGAAGATGTGCGGAAGGGTGGCTCACCCATAGTGGAGTATGGGGGAGCAATCAACTAGTCTTCATCGAGCCAACACAATCAAGAAAGGTGGTCCATCATTAGGGAGTCAAGATCGCCATCATCTAGCTCAAGTGGACCATGTGTAAGGCAAAGGTTTGCTCTTGATAGGTTCTCTATTTTACCGGTCTCATGATGGTAGTTGGGAGACCGGGTTATAGGATCGATTGTCGTACTATCAAGGGGGCTCTCGATGAGTAGCTTGATCGTATAGTTCATAGAGAGCTCAAACCATTGCATCCTTGCATCATCTTTATTGGTTCTTGTTTGGTTCTTCTCTTCGTGAGTTTTGGAGCTTATGGTCATCTTGATGACAAGCTCGAGTTCATCGAAAACGGAGTTCACTCACATCTTCTATGATGTTTTCGATGTTGGAGGTTATGCCGGTTCTTCTCAGTTGTAGGTTTCGCTGTTTTGATGCTACTCGTCTTCCTCTATCCAACAAGCTTGAGTTTGCTCAATTCGGAGCTCATATGAAGAAGTTTTGGCAGTTCTGTTTTTCTCCCTGCGGTTGTACCGCGGTGGCAGCGGTAGTACCGCTTGTAGCGTCAAGCGGTAGTACCGCTCCAGTACCGCTCTACTACCGCCTCGATTTTGGGTCTGCTCTTTTCGTGTCGGGTTCAGCGGTAGTCGCGCGGCAGTAAGGCACGGTAGCTCCACCTATAAGCGGTAGTACCGCTGGGGTGAGCGGTAGTACCGCTTATAAGCGGTACTACCGCCCCAAGGTTCATGTTTTGTTGATCCGTTTCCCTGCTTCTTCCGCCCGAGCGGTAGTACCGCTCGTGTGCGGGCTGAGCACATAACGGTTGGATTTTCCCCCTCCTATAAAAGGGGGTCTTCTTCCCCAATGAACCTTATCCTTTGAGCTCGTGTTCTTCCCCCATTGTTGACCTTCTTCGAGCTTGCTAACTCTCAATCCCTCCATGGATTCTTGATAGTTTTTGAGGGAAAAGAGAGAGGAGATCTAGATCCACATTTCCACCAATCACTTTCTCCTCTTTGTGAGGGGAACCCCTTGGATCTATATCTTGGAGTTCTTGGTGTTCTTCTTCTTGTTCTTCCTCTCAATTTCCTCCCTAGCATTAGTTGCTTCAGTGGGATTTGAGAGAGAAGGACTTGGGCACTCCGTGTGCCCTTGCCATTGCATTTGGTGCATCGGTTTGAGTTCTCCACGGTGATACGTGGAAGTTACAAGTTGAGAAGCTTATTACTCTTGGGTGCTTGGTACCCTTGAGCTTGTTCCTCTTGGGTGCTTGGGCGCCCTAGACGGTTGGTGGTGTTCGGAGCTCAATCATTGTGGTGTAAAGCTCCGGGCAAGCGTCGGGGTCTCCAATTAGGTTGTGGAGATCGCCCCGAGCAATTTGACGGGTTCCGGTGACCACCCCCAAGGTTTGCCAAAGTGTACGGGTTCGGTGACCGCCCCCAAGGGTTGCCATTTGTACGGGTTCGGTGACCGCCCTCAAGGGTCCCTTAGTGGAATCACGGCATCTTGCATTGTGCGAGGGCGTGAGGAGATTACAGTGGCCCTAGTGGCTTCTTGGGGAGCATTGTGCCTCCACACCACTCTAAACGGAGATTAGCATCCGCAAGGGTGTGAACTTCGGGATACATCGTCGTCTCCGCGTGCCTTCGTTATCTCTTACCCGAGCCCTTTACTTATGCACTTTACTTTGTGATAGCCATATTGTTTCTTGTCATATATATTGCTATCACCTATGTAGTTTTTCTTGCTTAGCATAAGTTGTTGGTGCACATAGGTGAGCCTAGTTGTTGTAGGTTTTGTGCTTGACAAATTAACCGCTAGGTTTATTCCGCATTTGTTCAAGCCTCAACCGTAATTATTTTAAAGCACCTATTCACCCCCCCTCTAGGCGACATCCACGATCTTTCACAGTGGATTCGATACTGTAGAAGTAGGAGTAACATCATTGTTCGTCATCTCGAAGACGCGAAGATCCAAGCGCAACCCGAACGTGGCAGTTGCGAATGCTCGCGTGGTGCGGTTCCTTGGAGTACTAGCCAGGCTCTTGCATGAGACAAAATTGCTATTGTTTAACAATTAAACTCCATTATCCATTGGTTGATGCTCATTCTGCATAGGTCCACGCGCTTAGCACCGTTTCCTCCTGGGTCACCAATGTTTATTTGCTAATTAATAGCATTGCATGCAATGAACTAGCCATTGCAAGTCATTAAAAGCATGGACACCTCTCATCTCTTATTGGTTGATTTGTCAAGAAACAAGAAACAAGGTAGAAGTTAATGCACCGTGCCTAAGTGTTTTGGGACTATTTGGTTTTCGTAAGCTGACTTACACACCTAGACGGAGGGAGTAGTATAGCCCTGTAAACCGGAAAGGAGTATTTGCCTTTCTAGAGATTTCAACAAGTGACTAGACTACACCGTGTGCAGTACTCCCTACCTTCCGGTTTATAGGGCTCAAATCTCAAATCTCATGAACCAAGGCATTTTGCGATTGGAGGAATGTATCTCGTACTTTACAAAACTACCCAAATTAAACTCATGCATTAATTACGTAGTTCTCTCGTTTTCCTCTCCGCCTTGGTCGCGGTGCACAATATTGAGGACTCCTATATGACTAGCCGCTCTATCTACATGCGGGACATTTCAAAGCATCCGGGCCCGTGTGCCATCCACCAAATCACAGCGAGGTGCTACAGTCGAGACTCACCTGTCACCCCGGTGTGGCCGTCATGACCCGTCATATCACAAAACCCACACCTTAACCAGCAGTGGTAAGGTGGCCTCCAAGTTGGACTGGACGAAGCAACCATCATTTCACTGGAACGCTCGTTCAAGCCCTTTCTTCCCTTTCTTGAAGAAAACCTCACTCTAGGCTACTCACTTCTGCCATTTTTCTTCTGTACCGACGAAGGAAAGGTGGGCGAATCAGTTATGCTGCTATATTTTCATTCCAAGAATCTTCTATTTGCGAAGCACCGACCGATTCTCACATCCTATTCTTTTCCCGTTTTCATTGCGATTGTGGTTCCTTTCTATTGCTTTTTGTTTGTCAGTTCATTGATGGATCCTGGAGCACTAGGCAAAGAGTTGCCGGCGGACAACCCACTGGAGACAGCGATCTCCATGAAGCGAGCACCGACCAACGAGTTGACCATGTTGGCGGGCCAACCCATGGAGACGAAGAACTCCAAGAAACAAGCACTGGCCAAAGAGTTGAGGACGTTGGCGGACGAACTCCTCAAAGAAAGTTGGAAGAACAGCAAGGGCCCCACCGTGCCTACCCCAGGAACTCTGATTGCCACCTATGTGAGGCTCAAGACCGAGTTTGAGGAGATAGTCGCCGTTGAGAAGCAGTATTCCCCTGGCAAGGTGATGGCCCCCATCGAGGACGAGGAGATGGCCCCCGGAGGGATGAGATCCCCCGGTGAGCTGCACAAGGTAAAAAAATAATGGCTTATTACCATAGTTGTGGTTTTTGATTATTTGCAATGTGCTTGCTAATATGTTAGGGTTGTGCAGGTGCCGGTGGACGTCCTTGATGATTCCGATGTCGTGGCCCGTCCTGTTGGCATCGCCCCGGAGATCGATTCCGATGCCGCTGTCCATCATGTGGACATTGCCCCAGAGATCGATTCCGATGTCGCGGTTAGTCCTGTGGACATCGCCCCAGAAATCGATTCCCATGCCGCTGTCCGTGCTGTGGTCATTGCCCGAGAGATCGATGACAAGAAATAGTTGGTCGCGCTAATCCTTCAGGGTAGTTTGCATTGCCCTGTGTTTAATTACCAGAACGATGCGTGTTATCAAACCATCTTAGGGCTAGTGCACTGTCTTGTGTGGGCGGATCTTGCTACTTTTGTTTGATAGTGAATCATGCGATGAATCATGCGAACCCTCTCCGAGTTATGGAAACAGATGTATCCTCACCAGCTTTTGATGTAATATATGGCATGCTTAGATGTAAGTTTGAACTGTTTATCATATCAGCAGGGCTTGTTTGATGATTCTTGGTGTTAGTAGGCTAGCTACTGTGCGAGTTATAGTACTTGCAAAACACTCACCGAAGAGAAACGTTGGGGCTGATGAGCTCGTGGTACGCTTATACTTATCCCTCGTCGATCGACCAATATCCCTAGCTCCTAAAATTGTAGGCTTAGCGATCGATCAGACAATAGTCTACATACATTCAGGCCTCATTTGGTTCATAGGGTAGGAAAATCACGGCCAAGATTGGGTTGGTGGCCAAGATGGATTTTATTTCTTCCAATCCGGCCATGGCCGCATCCGTCCACTCGAAGTGTTCGGTGCGCCGAAGAAGGCGATAAAGGGGTAGTCCCTTTTCTCCTAATCGGGAGATGAAGCGGCTTAAGGCCGCCACACATCCAGTTAGTTTCTGAATTTGCTTGAGGTCTATTGGGATAGCCAACTGTGACAGAGCTCGGATTTTAGCCGGATTTGCTTCGATTCCTCTACTGGAGACGATGAAGCCCAGGAGCTTTCCGGCGGGCACGCCGAAAACGCATTTTTCCGGATTGAGCTTGATGTCGTATGTTTGGAGATTGTCAAACGTGAGCCTCAAGTCGTCTATTAAGGATTTGACGTGTCTGGTTTTAATGACCACATCGTCTACGTATGCCTCCACTGTTTTGCCGATCTGTTTTTCCAGGCATGTCTGAATCATGCGTTGATACGTTGCACCGGCGTTCTTAAGCCCGAAAGGCATGGTGTTGAAATCGAAGGGGCCGTATGGGGCGATAAATGTTGTTGCGGCTTGGTCGGACTCCGCCATCTTGATTTGATGGTATCCGGAGTATGCGTCGAGGAAACACAATGAGTCGTGCCCTGCGGTAGCGTCGATAATTTGATCGATGCGGGGGAGGGGGAAGGGATCCTTGGGGCAAGCCTTGTTGAGGTCCTTGAAATCGACGCATAGGCGCCAGGATTTATCCTTCTTTGGTACCATCACCAGGTTTGCTAGCCAGTCCGGGTGTTTTATTTCTCTAATGAATCCGGCCTCCAATAACTTGGCTAGCTCCTCTCCCATGTCTTGTCGCTTAGGTTCAGAGAAACGCCGAAGAGTCTGCTTGACCGGCTTGAATCCCTTTAGAATGTTAAGGCTATGCTCGGCCAGCCTGCGTGGGATTCCTGGCATGTCTGAAGGATGCCAGGCGAATATGTCCCAATTGTCATGCAGGAACTCCCGTAGTGCGGCGTCTACAGCGGGGTTTAGCTGTGCCCCGATGGATGCTGTTTTTGTAGGGTCCGTTGGGTGGACTTGGAATTCGACTATTTCATCCGCTGGTTTAAAAGAGGTGGACTTGGATCTTTTGTCGAGAATCACGTCGTCCCTATCCACTGTGGAGCGCAACGCAGTTAATTCCTCGGCCGCGAGGGCTTCGGATAACGCCTCGAGGGCCCGTGCGGTTGTTTTGTTTTCGGCGCGGAGTGCTATGTCCGGATCACTAGCTAGAGTGATGATTCCATTGGGCCAGCGCATCTTGAGCTTCATGTACCCGTAACGGGGTATGGCTTGGAAGATCGTGAATGCCTCCCGCCCTAGAAGGGCGTGGTGTCCGCTATTGAACGGGGCCACTTGGAATGTGATTTCTTCGGACCTATAATTCTCCGGCGTGCCGAATACCACATCTAGTGTGATTTTCCCAGCACATCATGCCTCCCGACTAGGGATGATTCCTCCGAAGGTCATGCTGCTTTGCTCATGCGGCTTCTGTCTATTTCCATTTTTTGAAGAGTCTCCTCATAGATGAGGTTTAATCCGCTGCCGCCATCCATGAGCACTTTAGTAAGCCGGAAGCCGTCCACAATTGGACTAAGGACCAAGGCGGCTGGTGCTCGGGCTGTTCGGAATTTAGGTTCGTCACTAGCATTGAAGGTGATAGCCGTATCGCTCCATGGATTTATTGCTGCCACGTGGCAGACTTCGGCAAGGCTGCGGAGTGCTCACTTACGCCTATTATTTGAGGCGAAGGTCTTGAAGATTGTCAATACTGTATTGTTGTTCTCCACGGGATGGTGCTCCGCGGTATTGTTAATGAGGAGATCCTCACCGCTCTTGGCCACCTGCCGGAGTACCCAACATGCTCTAAGGTTGTGTGTTGGTATGGTATCCGTTGTACTGTGAATTTTGCATGGCCTGTTATGGCATCCCTCCAATACGGTTCCACGCCCTGTAGTGGGCTTTTGTTTCTTTGTAATTGGGTCGGGCGACTTACGAGAGTCCACCCTTTTAGTTCGGACTGGGGGTTTTGTCAGAGCCGGAGCATCCCAAAATTTTGTTTGGGTTTTCCAGGCGCTTTCCATCACACAGTACTTCCGTCTATGGCCGCCAAGTCAGCGAAGTGTGCTATGTCACGGCGACTTATGGCGTTGGGGATTCCCTTGTCCGTGCAACTATTGCAAAAGAATGAAATTGCGTCTTCCTCGCGACAGTCCTTGACCTTGTTCATTACAAGGAGGAATCTGGCCCAATAGTGGTGTACTGTCTCCTGGGGCTCTTGTCTAATGTGGGAAAGATCGTTTATATCTGGGTGGGTGGGTGGATTTAAGTCCGAACCTTGACCCGATCTGAGACCCAAGGGCGGAGGAGTTTCCGATTTTGGAAGTTCGGGCTCCGGGATGTTGCCCAATTGGTCTGGCCCGCTGCCTGATTCTAGGTTCAAGGTTTGGGCGATGTCCTCCCGTAGACGGGTATCTGGCTCGGAGAGCTCGGGAATCCGGACATCGTTTGTTCTCAAGATAGAGGAAGAATCGCCGCATTGCTCCTCCACCACCGCTATCTGATGGGTGACCGGCGGGGAGTTAATCTCCCTTTGGTCGGGTTTAAGCCCGATCTGCATAGTCTGTAGGGATTCCCAAGGCAGCGATGCGATCCAAGAGCTCGTTCAAGGAATAGAGCTCTATTGGATTCAACTGCTCGGCGAGTCCCGAGCCGACGTGGAGGCTGTTTTCGATGACCCGAGAAGTCATCGTTGGTGCAGCGGCCGAACAGGCGGTCATGACAAAACCGCCTAGTCGGAGAGTTTGGCCTACAGCCAGGGCTCCCCCAGAGGTGATGTTGTCCTCGACAACGAGGCGAGCCATCCAGCCTTATGATGACGACACAGTGGAACTCTCAATGAAAGCACCAATGTCGGTGTCAAAACCGGCGGATCTCGGGTAGGGGGTCCCAAACTGTGCGTCTAAGGCGGATGGTAACAGGAGGCGGGGGACACAATGTTTACCCAAGTTCGGGCCCTCTCGATGGAGGTAATACCCTACTTCCTGCTTGATTGATCTTGATGATATGAGTACTACAAGAGTTGATCTACCACGAGATCGTAGAGGCTAAACCCTAGAAGCTAGCCTACGGTATGATTGTTGTTGTCCAACGGACTAAACCCTCTGGTTTATATAGACACCGAAGGGGGCTAGGGTTACACAGAGTCGGTTACAAGGGAGGAGATCTACATATCTGAATTGCCAAGCTTGCCTTCCACGCCAAGGAGAGTCCCATCCAGACACGGGACGAAGTCTTCAATCTTGCATCTTCATAGTCCAATAGTCCGGCCAAAGTATATAGTCCGGCTGTCCGAGGACCCCCTAATCCAGGACTCCCTCAGCGGCAACGGAAGAACGGCGAAGTGGAACTCCATAGCACAGGGACACCGACGTGGACACGGCCTAGACGCGAGATGCGCTCCGATGCAAACCGACTTGCCTGAAAGCTGGCATGACACGCCAGGTCAGTACATTGAATGTACTTGCAAGCTCACAACAAACATAAGCACGATGACACACAATATCCTGACAATTAATCAAATTAAAGCAATGCAAGAGCTACTACAGATGCAAAGAAAACCAGTACGTGCACCGGGTCTTACGGACTCACTTACCAGACAGTTACCTCGTAACCAAACGGTAACCATACCCGGGTGACAACTAAAACCAAACACTCATGAACAACTCACGGGTTCATGAATCACATGAAACACAATGCATCACAACTATCATTTTAGTTTGCAAGATTAATTATAAAAGTTGATCCATGGTGTGACTTACTTCCGAGCTATGCCCATAACCGAGGAGCGGCTATCGATAGATTAAATACACTCTGCAGAGGTAGCGCACTTTACCCACACTACGGAACCCTGGCGCATTCCCATTCAGGTGGACCAAAACATTCCGACGAAACCCTCCCTTTGTCATGGCACTCTCCCGGCCACTCCGACCAACTCCCTCTCAGGGCTAGGTCTTGGGTAGCCCCGTGTCTACCAAACACACCAACGGCCACCGTCGTGGCAAAACGGTCCCAAAAGGGGACAAGGTACCATAAAAACAAAAACGAGCACACAAGGTTATGTCTGCTTACCGGGCCAGGGTATGCACGCCCATAACCTTCCCTCGCGGGAGGCACCGGTGAGAGGCACAACATCAAGACCTTCCCACAAGGTAAATGTGGTCACACTGAATAAAAACCTGATTCAGTGGCACCATGATGTGATCAACATCATATTCAAGTTGAACTTAATCAAATTTAACTTTGACAAAAACTTTTTTATAAAATAACAATGATACTATGCCATAACCATGCAACGCAAACAACCCATAGACATGGATCAATATTATCAATATAATTATATTGCACTACTCAAGATCAAAACTTCTTTGGTCGTAACTCATTTTTACTATCAAGCAATATTTTTTTATTAGTTCATCATTTTAATGAAAATATCACTTCATAAAAGAACTATCATTATTTACCATAGCAAAATAACTAGTGCAAAATCTTATTCTACTTGACCAAACAAGTTCATGCATTTAACCAGTAACTAAATCAAGCATATCAAGCATGGTAAACTAACTAGCAATCAACAACATATATATATATATCAAATTTTAAATGGAAATAAAAACTCATATTCAAGTAGAAAATCATAGATATTGAAATAACACCATCCAAATGCTGGTGTGGCTTGCCTTAGTGTAGAGGAGGATCACACCCCTCTTGGTTTGCTTCAAGACAAGCTTCTCATTTTGAAAATAATTAAAAACTACAAAAACAATTATAAAAAAACATTCTGAAATTTACCAAAAATTCTAGACAACAAGGAAAAATGCACCTTTTTGTGTGCTGCTAGAGCTTTCTGAAACAAAGGAAATGCAAAAAGAATCTGGACTTATGGTTTAGAAATGGTGGCTCGTCAAAGTTTAGTCAAATTTCTGAATAAATTTGAATTAAACAGAAATCCTGGGGGTGACGTCGAAGGCGTAAAGCGAGAGTGCGCCTCCACTCGTACCACTTCGGGCGCGAGTGGTGAGGCTGACGGGTGGGTCCCGCACGTCAGGAGAGAGAAGGGGAAAGCGAGATCAGAGAGGGGCGGTGCTTCGCCGGAGCTCACGCCGACGATGGGGTTTGAGGCTAGGCTAGAGGGATAGGATTGAAGCTGGGCTCGTGGCGCACCTGCCCGTACCCATGGCTTGGCTTGGGGTGGACGGAGCTGCTCGCGGTCGAGCTCGCAAGCCTCGGTGGCGGACGGGGTTCACCGGAGTGGTTGAAGATGACGGCTAGGGGCGGCTCCGAGGGCTCAGTGGCGTCCAGGCAGCACCAACAGACCCCCAATGTCCCGCCCGAGCAGCTGCTTGAGCTTGAGAGGCACGGAAGAGCGGTGGCCTTGCTGTGGATGTCGCCGGAGTTCTCTGGTCGGGGCGACGGCTAGAGGCCTGCCCGACCGAGCTGTGGCCCATCTACGTGTTCGTGGAGGTGGTGAGGAGTGGTGCGTGGCTAGAAATCGAGAAGGGGGGCGCTATAAATAGCCGGAGCGAGGGGGGACGTGTCACTGCAAGAGCTCTCTGGATGCGCGGTGAACGGCGACGAAAAGCTCCAGTGAGAGGGTGCAAGCGCGCAGCGTAATCGCAGGAGCTGCCCACGCTCGCGGACGAGCACAGGAGGCGGTGGAAGAAGCGGACAAGGGCACGCGCGCACTGTGGCTTTTGGCTGCGACGTGCCCGTGCTTGGTGCGGCATCTCCGGCATCGGCGAGCGCCAGGGAGAGGTCAAGGGTGATGGGTCGGGGCTGGTGGCGCGGCGTGGCAGTCGTCGGCGAGCGCTGGATCGAGCACGCACTGAACAGAGAGGAAGGCGCCATCCAGAGCGCGTCGAGACGCTGCCAGGCACCGTGTCTTCATGCGGTCACCACGCTAGCATGGTCAAGACGACGCCCAAATGCTGCCAAACCTTGTCTATGCTCTAGTCCACGCAGTGTTTAGTCCAGGAAAGTTGATAGCTCATAGCCAGGCCGACCATACTTGCCTCAACTAAGCTGGCAAGTTTCTGACCAGAAACTTGGTCGCCAAGTTAAGCAATCTTCTAGAAGGCCATTAGGGCTGATCTCCTGGGGTTTAGGTTATCTTAGGAGGGTAATCAAGCTCAAGAAAGATCAGGGCCAAAAGATCAAGGAAATATGTACTTGTTGTACAAACTGGAATCTTGGGCCAGAAGAGAAATGATTTTCTATAGCAAAAATATTACAAAAAGCCATGCAATATTTTTTCTTGGGAAGGTGTGCCAAGGTTCAAAGAATATTCAAGAATTATTTTAGATTTTTAGGAGCAAGAAAAATTGGGGTTGCTTTGGAGCACAAGTTTCTGAATAGAGTTTCAGAGAGGAAAATGAATATTTTTCTTTTATGAAAAATATTCATTTGATTATTTTGGGGATTTATCAGAGGAATAAAGTTGAATGAGGAGTAGATAGGTCACTTGGGTGAAATTCAAGGATATTCCCAAGTGACAAGTCCATTTGAAATGATTCCAAAACCCAAATCAAAGCAAGGCAAAAACGAAGTCCGAAAACAGAGAGAAGGCAAGTCCAGAAAAAGAGAGAAGGCAAAATCCAGGCTGTCACAAACATATATGCTTTTTTATGATGTCCAAAAAAAATATCTAGGTCGATGTCTAAAGCTATGGCAAGATATTTGGACGAGCAGATCTAAGTAACGAAATATATTTAAAGCTTATTCAGCAAACAGATTTGAGTGCTAAATTATGGCAGGCTGTTTCAGCAGTCAATGAGGCCGAGCACATAGCCATCGAACTATCGAAGGCCATCGCAGCAACAAAGATCGAGTATAAAATGGTGTAGAGCTATTTCACCTAACAGATTGGCTACTAGACCATGGCAATCTACATCTCAATAAATATATGGCAGTATATTTTAGCAACTAATCGGGCTTGGCATGCCATCTCAGCTAAGCAGATTGAGTGCAGAATAGGGCAAGGAAGCTTCTTAACCAGAGCATATTGACTGTAAACTACTTCGGCAAACAGTGAGATTGACATCGTCTATCAGCTAACATTCAGCGCTACACCGACATGCACGGGGCCTCAGTCTAGAATGCGCGTACCATGGGAGAAGCTGACCGCCGTGCGTATCCACACGAACGTCGCTAGCGGTGGCGGCGCTGACCGCTGTGCGCCTCCACAAGAAAGTCGCCAGCGGTGGCGGCGCGGCTCGGGGACGGCAGTCTACGAGAGCGTACTGTGGGAGCGAGAGGATCGCCGTGCGTCCCCTCGACGAACCACGGTGCCGACGTATCGGCGCGCTGGGAGGGCAGCTTTGGCGGAGTGAATGGAGTGGAGGGGGAGGGGGTTTGGGGAATATTATTGGCTAGTTGGCTGAAGGGCGTTTGAATTTGGGATTTGGGGGGAAATTTTTTTTGGGGGGGGGGGGGTTCGCGCGGTGGGCGGGGGGAGTTTGGCGCATGGTCGGTTTCTCCAAGTGCAGTCCCACGTGTCAGTGAAGAGGCAAGCCGAAGCGCGTTTCGTTTGGGTGAGCCGTGTGCAGGACCAAACGTGTGTAGGGTGCGATGCGACCACGACAGGGGTGCTATGAGTGTACCCCCTTTTTCCTTTTAAACTAGGTGCTTCGCCCCCAAAAAAAACCTTGTGCTTCGCTTGATCCATCGATGCTACTACTAGTAATTCGGTAATCCCGACTAAAACGGCGCGGCCGGGTCTTTTCCCGCGCGATATGCTTGTAGGTTGGCTTAGTTGGTTTTTTTTGGACGAGTAATGCTACACCTACGTAATCCCAGTTACATAATTAACATAATGTGAAACGTGTGAGCTGTTGATTGTAGATTGAGGGGAGGGAAGGGCCCACCACCATGAAAATCAGGGAGGAGAGAGAGAGGCAACTTACATTAACCCTTTTGTAGGTTCCCATAGATGTAGAAAGATGTGAAATGTGTGAATGTGTAGTGGACGTACTATTGGAGTGCCTAAGATAAATTATGTATGTAGACCCTATGTGTTTATTTACTTCGCATGTTAGCTTTGTCTCGGTTCGATAAAAAGCAGAGTTGGTGATGATGGTGTGCCTGCCATCCTGCAATATAGGCCGTCCGATCTATATCTAATGGATAAGAAGGAAAATATGACAATTTACCCGCACACCTCTCCACATTTGTAGATAAGCCCTTCCCTTGTTCATCCTTTTCTCCCACAAGATCTTGATGTTGTGTGCAACGCACAGGCATCTTGCTAGTACTCCTACAATATACTATATTATGGTGAAAGTTCATATACACCGGCCAGGATTAATGCAAACACGGCAGATTTTCATTACATTTCGAACTTTTATAGCACTGAAAAATAAAACAAACCCAACCCTAAACCTATTCTACAGCGGCGACCGACATCCTCCATCTGCGATCTCCATGTACGGGGGCGGGGTTCAAGACGAAGGTGCGGTCTCCGGCGAGGAAGAGTAGAACACGGGAGACGGACCGGCCAGTTGGCACACCATGCCCTGCCGCCTCCCATGCCCTACTCATCCTCGGAGGAGTCCCCGACCTCGGCAGTGCCAGACGTTTTACGTCGACAAGTAGGACGCGTGGCTGATGGTGCTCCCGTCGTCGGCCGCCATCGTGGCCACCGCTTGTGCGGTCGCATCCGCGTCCGGCTACGCCGCTATTGCGTAGCGAGCGGCGACTTGAGCGAGGACGGGGACCTCGAGCTTCATCCCCAAAGACAAAGCTCTCCCGCAGAGTGTTCGCGCTCGCGGTCATGGAGGATGTGCTGCCAGGTAGCAGGACGATGCGCTATGGTGTGGAGGTTAGCTGGGCATTGCCGCTTTAAGTAGCGCATTCCGGTGAGGCCAAACCGTCCGGGCGTGTCATTAAGTCGCCGGAGTTTGTTCCTATGGCACTGATTACCCCTACGGGAAGAATAAGATGCGCATGCATCTTGAGCCATTGATGTCGACCTCTGGTATCTCGTCAAGAATTAACGACGGCATACTGACGGACGACATGAATGCGGGCAGCTGGTGCCGGCTGGGAATGCACCGTGCGACGGTGCGAGGGACGAGGGTTTTTGGTGTGCCAGGGTAGTCAGCTGCGGTCGTGGCAACGTTGGAGATGCCCTTTGCTCACATGCGACCCCACATGTCATTGAAAAAGCAAGACGACCCGGCATGGTCTCAGGTCCTGGGGATGCAGTTGGCCGCGCTACACCGCTCCGCGGACGCGTCGGGTGTTGATATGCTGGTCGTGCCACAGCGCTAACGCCACCCTCGGCAAACTGAAACCGACCGTGTCCAGCGACGATGAGCGTGTCGCTCACCGCGGTCGCCCTGTCTAGAGGCGGTGCTGGAGCTGCACCACGTTGCTGGCCCCCACGACCCACGTGAACGGTTGCCGGTGGCGAGGAGGTCATCGGCCAGCTCCTCCATTGGACTAGTCTGCGCCACATCATCTCGACAGGTGTGCCCCACATGTCGGTTTCCCTGTTTTCCCGGCCATATTCGAGCGTCAGTGCTTCGCGTTGTGCATTAGGCGCAGAACAGGTGGTTTTTGTGCCCTGGTTCAAATGTGGTACAGTACCAAGTTGTTACCCTAGCCCCAAGTGTGGTGGTTTTGGGTACGGTGCCACCCTTTTCCTTTTCAAGTAGTGAAGCGTAACACTTGATTAAGTATCCGAATGGTGTGCTAAATGTAGGTGTCCTACTGTTTAAAAGAATAATTGAGGTGTGCCTGGTCCATGCCCGCATTTAGGGGTCCAACTTACCATGTTCCGGCAGTAGTAACTATACTAGTCCCTGCGTACTCCCTCTGTTTTTCTTTACTCCGCATTTTAGCTTTGCTCAAAGTCAAACTTTGTAACTTTGACAAAGTTCATAGACAGAAATAATAACATATACAATAACAAATCAATACCATTAGATTCATTATTGAATATACTTTCACATCATATATATTTGCTATTGTAAATGTTCATATTTCTACTCTTACTAGCAAGATGCCCGTGCGTTGCACATAACATCAAGATGCATTTGTATGACTAGTTTATCTTGTGAGAGAAAAGGATAAACGAGGGAAGGCCTTATTTGCTATTGTGGACAGGTGTGTGGGTACCTTTTTGCAAAATTGCCATAGTTTCCTTCCTATCCATCAGATATAAATCGGGCGGCCTATATTGCAGGATGGCAGGCACACCATCATCAGCAACTCTGTTTTTATAAGAGTCCGTCCGATTTATATCTGACGGATAGGAAGGAAACTATGGCAATTTTGCAAAAAGATACCCACACCCCTATCCACATTTGCAAATAAGGCCTTCCCTCATTCATCCTTTTCTCCCACAAGATAAACTACTCATACAAATGCATCTTGATGTTCCGTGCAACGCACGAGCATCTTGCTAGTGTACATAAAAAGCAGAGTTGGTGATGATGGTGTGCCTGCCATCCTGCAATATAGGCCGTCTGATCTATATCTAACAGATAGGATGGAAACTATGACAATTTACTCGCACTCCTCTCCACATTTGCAGATAAGGCCTTCCCTCGTTCATTCGTTTCTCCCACAAGATCTTGATGTTCCGTGCAAGGCACGGGCATCTTGCCAGTTTTCTATAAACTTGGTCAAAGTTTATGAAGTTTGACTTCAGTCAAACCTAATATGCAGAGTAAATAAAAACAGAGGGAGTATCTTACTCCGTGACCAGGATGGAAGGGAAAACGAGACAACTTATTGTTTATTTGAGTTGTTCAATTATAATCATGCGGCATTGCTTATTTCTCATTCCTCTCCAACCCTCTTCTCCATCGATCATGCCACCCTCCGGTCGAGTCCATCCTCCCGCATGCGTCATTTGAACATTCCTCCGAGTTTGTACGACATGCATACAAACAAACGGTTCATTTAAAGTTTCACTTTACCTCCACTACGTGTCGCTTCCCATCTTAGTTTTGACATCCCATTCGGTTCATGCTCCGACACATCTTGACGAGATCGATTGATGTTTGAGAGATCAATTGTGTGTCGTGCAAGGAGATAAAGGTTTGGTTTGTTTCTATGATAGAATGATAGAAATGACCCGCGGGGGGGGGGGGTCTCTGTGGGGATCAGAGGGAGTATATTGTACGTTCATAAGCGAAACGAACGTATTGTACCCACCCTAGTCGTCTTTCAATCGATCTCCGGACCCCGAGATAAAATCGAGAGAGAATGAGTGGGTGCATGTGTGATACCTAAGGCGGATTCAAAATTTTGAACCGGTGATCATAGCATCCGCAAATCATATATAAACGGTATTCAATGTCCGTTTCGCTTTTGAACGTACAATATACTCCCTCCGATCCTTTCTAGTTTACATATAAGTTTTATGTGTAGTCAAAGTATCTCTACTTTGATCAAACTTATAGAAAAAAGTATCAACATTCAACAATGCCCAATCAATATTGTTAGATTCGTATGTACCCCTAGATTTGTATTCAAACAGAGATGGTTTCCAATTTGTTTTCAACCACGTGAATGTGCTTGTTCTCGAGCATGCTCTTCCTACTAGGATTTCGCCACGTATAGCCAGTCCAATAGTAACTTTTTTTAAGCTCCCTGTCCAATAGTACTAGTGGAGTACTGACAACATCTGTAGTAGAGTATGCAGTGCTCATAGTACTCCCTCCTTCCATTTATATAGGGCATAAGAGCAAGTCTAATAATAAGGCCTAGTCAGCAGGCTATAAGACTTGTCATGTCATTAAAATCCTACTTGGAGGAGTGAGAAGAGAGGAGAGAGAGTGAAGCGGGCTCTTATATTCTACAACCCGGCCATAACACATAGATCAAGAAAAAAAGTATGCATGCAACTCTCTTCCAGTCATATACCTTGCTCATGCAAATATTTAATGCTTAGAGCCAACCTAATAGCCATTAAGAGCCAACTTACATGGCACTTTTGCCGATGTCAAGGAGAGAGATGTGAAAAAGTAAGGGGAGTGAGCTCTCATGCAAGAGCCTAGCTATATACGCATTCCTAGGTAAATACAATAAATATGAAGAAAGAGATAGTAGAGAGGAGATGGGAAAAAGTACTAATACAATAGCCAACCTTTTATATTATTTTTTTGCGGGAAATAGGGAACCTTATAGCCCACACTAGTGTATGAGTGCATATAGATGATGGCTATAGATGACATTGCAGTTCCTTATAGCCATCGGCTGGCTATATTATTAACCATGCTCTAATGCGTTTTTCAAAACCGACTTTGACTATTGACAAGATTAATAGTACATGAGATGTATAATGCGAAAATTATATCATTGGAAGCTCCTTTCACATACGAATTTGATCGTATGCTTTGTGTAAGTTGCATGTCATATATTATTACTCTAACATTTGGTCAAAGTTAGCCTCGAAAAACACATTAGGCCCTGTAGATGGAAGGAGGGAGTAGTACTGGAAGTGGATCCTCTGACGTAGGATCCCTGCCTTACCCTCCCTTTCGGTCACTTACTGGCGGACCCACCTTGCTAGGCCCCGCATGTCAGTTACTCAATGGGTTCGGCCACGTCAGGGGACCCTCATCCGTAGTATACTCCCTCTGTTTTTATTTACTCCGCATAAAAAAGAGGGAGTGGTAGTATAAATGACGCGGGTGGGGGAGGGGGAGGGACGTCGGTTTGCACTCAACTGCGATCCCACAAGCGAGCGAAAACGAAAGACGAAGCGCGTTCCATTCGGTGAACGACGTGGAGTGTCCAGCGTGCCGAGGTGCAACGGGAACGCGACAAGAGCGATGTACAGTCAAAACCAATTGACCTTCGCTGCTCAGCTGGAACCACTATTCACACCAGAACCTTCGCTGCTCGGCCTACGCCAGTTACTGCCCCAAAACCACACCTCCTCTCTAGCCCATTCCCCCACCTTACGATCCCCTAGCCCGCATCAAGCGTCCCCTAGTTCATCGGAAAGCCATGGTGAGCCGCAAGATCACGTACTACAAGATGCTGACGCCGGAGTGCCGCGCAGAAATCGCGGCGGCGGTCGGCGCCATAGACCTCCGTTCCCAAGCTCGCTTTGCGGCGGGCCGATCCCCGAGTTCTCTGGAGCCAAGCTACGAGAAGGAGGAAGCCGATCCAATGTTCATGGCGGGGGTCGCGGCGCAGAAGGCCCCCGATGGTTATGAGACAATGGACGTCGACTTCGTGCCGGCGTCCGGGTCCCCCATGGTGCAGGTGGACCAGCGGTTCAACCTGGCGATACTAAAGGAGGACCGGGAGGGAGAGGCTCAACTCGACACGGAGCGCGCGATGCCGCTGCCATCGAGGCTCTCCTGCAGGCGGAACCGGATGTCGTGGATGTGAACCGGGCGGCGGAGGCTCAACTCGACGCGGAGCGCGCGGATGCCGCTGCCATCGAGGCCCTCCTGCAGGCGAAACCAGACGTCCTTGACTTGAACCGGGCGGCGGAGGCTCAACTTGACGCGGAGCGCGCGGATGCCGCTGCCATCGAGGCCCTCCTGCAGGCGGAACCGGACGTCCTCGACTTGAACCGGGCGGCGGAGGCTCAACTCGACACGGCGCGCGCGGATGCCGCTGCCATCAAGGCCCTCTTGCAGGCGGAACCGGACGTCCTCGACTTGAACCGGGCGGTACTCTCGTCCGTGCAGAGCGCCCGCACGCTCCGCGTGAACGAGTAGCTGGAGGTCGAGGACAACCACAGTGCGGAGACACACGTCGGCAGCTACGGCTGGTTCGCGCCAGCAGCCAAGGACGACGAGGCCGTCTCGTTCCGCGAGCAGTGATAGTTTTTCTTTATGTTGTTGTTTTTAGGGATCTTTTGCTGTGTAAAAACATATATTGTTATGCAAGTCGCCTGACTTTCATCATTTGGGTCAGTCTACCATTTCAGGCGGTTGGATGAATATCCTATGTCTCCTAACCCTTCTTCCTCACCTCTTCTTCTTCCCCAACAGACCACCGCACGAGCCGTATGGATCCACCCCAACATGCGGTTGGATAAACATAATGTATGAACGAAAATTATCTGTCAGCGGTAGCACGTGTCAGTGAGGGTGCGTTCCCTTGGTTGGGTTTGCAGCGTGCAGGAGCGACTGTGTGAGGGTGCAGTCCGACCGCGGCGTGCAGGAGCGACCGTGTGAGGGTGCGGTTCGATACAAATCATCGTTTGACGTGTCAATTAATGCGTATTTTTTTCTCCAAAGCCCAATGAGCTAACCATCTCACTCCTCATCGCTTGATTAATGCAGCGCCATGCAAACAAACTTTCTCACTTCTGCATGCTTGCAAGGGTATATTAATGTCCTTGGTTGCTAGTATGAGGCAAACCCCATCAATTTTACCCCGATTAGTGTTAGTGGCCTTCTGCAAATTGTAATTTTGATAAACTGGCCTGGTGTACAAAATGCGTTCGACGGAGAACACCATTGAGGGAGACCACGGTAAGTTGTTCGCAAGTGCCGCTTGCAAGCCGAGACATCCGCCTTATTTGCATCCAGGAAGTCTGTTGAACCAAAGGACGCGTAAATGTACTAGTACACAATAGCGTCGTCCGTCCAGCTTAGTGCGTTGAGGTGGTTTCTCGAAGAAGACGATGGAGAAGCGGAGTCAGCGAAGAGTCAAATGATGGTTGCTTCGTCCATGCTTTGTGATTTGACGCCTCACTGCTTTGTGATTTGTGATAGAAGGGATAGGGGAGTAGACTCTGTGCTCTATACTGTACATGTGTCCAAGCACGGGAGAAAGTTGCATTTTTCTATTCCTTCAATAAATCAATCAGGGAGCTTCGGTTCCATCTTTTTGGCTTTGGCAGCACTGTCCACAAATGGTTCCCATCGATGACAAAAGCTATTTTCACATTTGGCTACACATTGTGGATGTCCTTAACCGTACCACTTGGTTTTGCTCCTGTGTGCTATCTATAAAAATCTCAATTATATTGATCTAAAAAATTATAGAATCAAGATTAGTAAAAAGGAGGTGATTTTGCCGCGCGGATGGCAGGGGAGGTTTCTTATTTTTAGAGGACGTTGACCTGGCGGTTTGCTAACATGCGGTCCCACGTGTCAGTGCTTTACCAAGCCGATCTGCGTCCCACATGAGGCAGAACAACGGCAGAAGCAACACATGGTTAACTTGAAGAAGATGAGGGAGAAGCGGATTCAGCAATGAGTGAAATGATGGTTGCTTCATCCCTCCAACTTCTTTTTTTACTAGCATTATATTACTTCGTCCCTCCAACTTAACTGCGGGAAAGGTGTAGCTTTCTGATTTGACGCCTCATTGCTCATTACTACGCCGGCGCCATGACTGGGGTGCTTCACCCCTGCTGTTCTGCACTGTATTTCGGTATGGCACGTGGACCCGGTAGCTTGATGTCCCACATGTCAGCGGAAGGGACTAGAACATTTATGAAAGCGAGCGCTCCACTCTTACAACTGAGGAGTAGACGACATGGCGGCCCAGTGAACTGTCACTTGTATTGTATACTAGTAATATAGTTTTGCTGTTTCGCACAATCCATCGATACAAACCCGATTAAACAAGAAAGGGCGGGATTTTTCTGGCGCGATAGATGATATTGGCCATACATTTCAAAGGCAATTTTAATGTATGCAAACTGAATAATTAAGTAACAATATGATATCTAGTAAAACTAAAAACACATATGATTTATTGTGTTAGAGTGTAGTAGTAGTGCTCTATTGCATAGTTGTTAGATGTAACATGCGGGAACGTGTAG
The DNA here is from genome assembly GCF_018294505.1 of Triticum aestivum. NCBI lineage: Eukaryota > Viridiplantae > Streptophyta > Magnoliopsida > Poales > Poaceae > Triticum > Triticum aestivum. The sequence goes on along the minus strand of NC_057802.1, from coordinate 450,867,046 downwards.
AGATGTAGTTTTGGAGGGCCTACAGAGAGAAAGCATAATACGGTCACCGAACTTCAGAATACGCTCATTACGGTCACTATATATGTTTTGCGGTGATTATACGGTCACTTGCTCACCGTTCAGCATCGGATTGCACTCTGTTGACCGGCCAAATAGTCTGTGTGGCACCACGTTGACTAGTTAAATTGACCATGTTCCTTGTGGGTCCCACCTGTCAGTTCGCATAGGAAAAAGGTCAGATAAACACAAATTTACGCAGGCGCGACAAGACTCCAACCCGTGCGCAGGAATCACCTGGTTGTGTATGTGTCTATCAGGGCCTGATGTGTGCGCATGCACGTGTAGGTTGAGCACTTGAGCATGAGAGTGTCTGTTGGTCGTGTGGTGTGTGCATGCATGCGTGCGTGTGTGCGTGTGAGTGTTGCGTGCGTGCGTGGCTGCGTGTGTACGTGTGAGTGTTGCGTGCGTGCGTGGCTGCATGTCTTCGTGTGAGTGTTGCGTGCATGTAGTTCGTGTGCATGCGTGAGTGTGTGTGTGTATAATCACCACACCAGCTCATGTGTGTTAAAAAAGATGGCTCAGTATACCAATACAAGGCCACCTTGTCCGCTGTGCCCGCGGTCATGACTTCGAACCACCGTCCAATATTTTTTTGTCGTTTGTTTTCATTCTTACTAGCAAGATGCCCGTGCGTTGCACGTAACATCAAGATGCATTTGTATGACTAGTTTATCTTGTGAGAGAAAAGGATGAACGAGGGAAGGCCTTATTTGCAAATGTGGAGAGGTGTGTGGGTACCTTTTTGCAAAATTGCCATAGTTTCCTTCCTATCCGTCAGATATAAATCGGACGGCCTATATTGCAGGATGGCAGGCACACCATCATCACCAACTCTGTTTTTTATAAGAGTGTAGAAGAGTAGATACAAGCCGACAGGTGGGCCCAATGGTAGTGAGATAATGTGATGCAACACTAGAGGTGCCACGTGGAGCGTTTAACTGGTCAACTAGTCGTGTCTTGAGCAAATACAGAGCTGTATGGTGAGCCCGTGACTGTATAATAACCACAAAATGTAAATGGTGACTGTAATGAGTGGATTCTGAAGTCCAATGTACGTATCGTGCTTTCGCTCCAAATACTATGATCTTCACTGTATATATCGCGAGAGAAAGATGAAACATGTGTAAATGTGCTGGGGGCTTAATTTTAGAGGACCTGGAGATAATTTGTGTGCGTACGTCAAAGGGGCGTAGAGGGGGTGTATGCGATGGGGAGGGAGATGCTCTTTGTTTCTCTTTATTATGACTAACTTTATATATAGTATAAAAATATAAAAATTCACACTGCGAAATAAATATCATTGTGGGCACCATGCAACAAATTAACATTCATAATCCTCCATATAACTTTGTAATGTTGTCTATATGTAGAAAATCTAAAATAATTTTTTGGCCACACTTTATTCAAAAGGAATGTTGTATGCGAAATAAACGTGAAGAGAGGGCTTTTTAGATCAATGGGGTACGTGATGTAACATGTGTGAATGTGTAGTTGATGTATTTGGCAGGGCCTAGAGAGCTATGTGTGTGTATTACGTATTCGAGAGAGGCATGGATAGAGGGACCGGCAGGGGAGGGGGCGTGGGAGAGATAGCACGAGAAATGAGAGGTCTAGAGAGAGAGACTAATATGATGTCACGGCGAGAGATTCTCTTGAGTGTGTATATGCAAGGGGGGAGGGGATAGAGGTACGAGGAGATTTTTTGTGTGGTGTCTGTGTTGGTTTGTGTAGGTGTGAGAAGATAACGAGACCTGGGGGCAGAGGGTGTGTCACCGCATGAGGTCCGGTGGGTCGAGGTGAGGCCCTTGGTTCGGTTCCTGCACCACATTGGTCAGCCCGCGACGCATTTAGGGAGAACCATGGATGACTTGTCGTACAAGACAACGATAGCAGAATTGTGAAGGACTCTGTGTCCACTTGCAAAGCCGGCTAGGATTTGTAACCCTGGGTTCTCGGACTATGGTAACCCCTTATCTCTGATATTACTATTCATCCAACCTAACTTTAAGGGGCATCCTACAGAATGCTCTGCTAGAATCATACTCGTCGATTAGGAAGAGAGGTGAGAGACAATGCGTGAGAGACAGACCTAAAGATAATGTGCGTAAAGGAGACACGTAGACAGGTCTATGTATATAGAAAGTGTTGGGGATATTACCACTGGGCGTAAACTGGCCAGGAGAGGCCGGGTTAACCCCATAAGTAGTTCATGTGTATCTGAAGTCCATGAAGACAGACGGCGACGCTTTATGAAGGCCCAGGGCCCAAAGCCAGTTTAAGGCCCGTAGACATAAACCGGCATTGATATGTAAACTTGTGTTGTAAGATAGAAGTAGCAGAGACTGAGCTGGACACGATTATGAGCTGGCCTCGGGATTCTGTAAACTGACGGGCGTCAACCCATGTATATAAGGGGACGACCCGGCGGCGGTTCAAGGACAACAGACAACAACTCGAGACTCAGGCAAAGCGTATTCGCTCCCTGGTCATCGAAACCCCAGCAATTCCATCACAACTAGACGTAGGCTTTTACCTTCATCATAAGGGGCCGAACTAGTATAAAACTCTCTTGCATCCCTTGTCCGCTTTAACCCCTTTAAGTTAACCCGTAGCGATGGCTCCACGACTAAGTCATTTCTCTAGGACATCTGCCGTGACAAAACCACGACAGTTAGCGCCCACCGTGGGGTTATCGCACGATGGTTTCAAGTTCTTGGAGGGCAACTTCGAAGGATTCAAGGGTTACGCTATGGGCCGGATGACCAAGAGTCGTCGCGGCAAGCTCTACATCGACGATGCAGGCTGGGGCCCCGAGGCCGGCTCAATCAAGTACGGGTACCGGGTCCCCTTTGGTGGCATACACGTTTTCAATGGCAAGGTCGGTGAACCGGGCCCTGAGCCGGACATCTTCACCGACCTCATCGAAACGGCTCAGCATGCGAGATCTGCCCGGGTCAAGCCTGTCATGAAGCGTGCCTTCGTGGGAGTTATCCATGGAGAGGAATCTGAGGATAAATCGGAATCTGGTGGTGAGACCGTCATTTATTCCGGCGACGAGTCATCGACCAGAGAGACCGAGTCGTTATATCAGTTACAAGATGGCCGGATTGGGGGCTGTTCCGACGGCGACAGTCTTCCGGACCCCTTTGATCTGCCAAACCGGGTTGCGATCTTCATGGCCAGTACGCAACCGACGCTCCACTCTTCGACCGCAGCGGCGATGATTTTCGGATCGACAGCGGCAACAACGGTCGGGACAGGAGGCCCTGTGCGACCGCCAGCTCAGGTTCTATCTGATTTGTTTGACGCGTTGGAAACACTGATGGCGGAGGTTAACCCGGCGGATCAGGATGCACACAATGCGGAAATCGCGAAAGTGAAAGATCAGATCACCTAGGCCAAAGCCGACTTAGCAGCTGAGGATACCAGGATGGCCGAGGAGCGGGCCGCTTTGGATGCACAAGCTTACCGGATTATGCTGGATCAGAGTGCGTCGAACGAAGTCCAGAAGAGGAGGTACAGATCTCGCCTGCCGTCGGTTTATGAAGCTAGAAATCTCTTTAACACCCCAGGAGCAGGGACCAGTAATCCGCCGGTGGTAAACCGGGCGGAGGCACCTGGAGCAGGGGCGCCGATTCAGCCACGTTTGGTGGATCCGCCTCGTGAGAACAACATTGTAACACCGCATGTCCCCATGCCACCGGGTCATTACTCTAACCCGATGGACAACATTGTCGCTGCCGCTTCACGGCTGGCGGCCATCCCGATCGAAGGCGATTCTCCGGCGACGGTCGAGACGCGTCGGGTTAAGGAGCTTCTTCAGACAGCCTTGGCTCAACAGGAGGCTTATTCATATAGTCGCGATCGGATTTATTCCACTCCCCGTCCAAGCCGGAGTTACAGTAGGCGTATGGATGAACTGGCAGTGTCAAGCAATGCGCGGAACTATGATCCGCCCCATGGCAATAACCCGGCGGGTGGTGCAGGTGATGCTCAGGAGGTGGTGGACCGGGCTCGGGCACGCAGAGCAGCCGAGTTAGCGGGGCAGCATGAAGCCCGTCAGCTTACTCCGGTTCGTCCAACCACATCGATGGAACCAGGGGTTACCTCTAGTTCTTTGGGAGTGCCGTGTCTCGTCCTGGCGTTGCGCAATGTGCGCCTGCCCAAGGATTTCAAGGGCCCGCGCAAGCTGCCGAATTACACCGCCAATTTATCCCCTGAAACATGGGTCGAAAGCTATGAGATGGCCATGGAGATGCTGGATGTGGATGATGCGGCGTGTGCGAAATACTTCACCATGATGCTAGTGAAGAAAATCTGCCCTAGAGGCAATAATAAAGTATTATTTATTTCCTTATATCATGATAAATGTTTATTATTCATGCTAGAATTGTATGAACCGGAAACATAATACATGTGTGAATACATAGACAAACAGAGTGTCACTAGTATGCCTCTACTTGACTAGCTCGTTAATCAAAGATGGTTATGTTTCCTAGCCATAGACATGAGTTGTCATTTGATTAATGGGATCACCTCATTAGGAGAATGACGTGATTGACATGACCCAATCCGTTAGCTTAGCACTCGATCGTTTAGTATGTTGCTATTGCTTTCTTCATGACTTATACATGTTCCTATAACTATGAGATTATGCAACTCCCTTTTACCGGAGGAACACTTTGTGTGCTACCAAACGTCACAACGTAAATGGGTGATTATAAAGGTGCTCTACAGGTGTCTCCAAAGGTACTTGTTGGGTTGGCGTATTTCGAGATTAGGATTTGTCACTCCGATTGTCGGAGAGGTATCTCTGGGCCCACTCGGTAATGCACATCACTATAAGCCTTGCAAGCATTGTGAGTAATGAGTTAGTTGCGGGATGATGTATTACGGAACGAGTAAAGAGACTTGCCGGTAACGAGATTGAACTAGGTATCGAGATACCGATGATCGAATCTCGGGCAAGTAACATACCGATGACAAAGGGAACAACGTATGTTGTTATGCGGTCTGACCGATAAAGATCTTCGTAGAATATGTGGGAGCCAATATGGGCATCCAGGTCCCGCTATTGGTTATTGACCGGAGAGGTGTCTCGGTCATGTCTACATAGTTCTCGAACCCGAAGGGTCCGCACGCTTAAAGTTACGATGACAGTTATATTATGAGTTTATATGTTTTGATGTACCGAAGGTTGTTCGGAGTCCCGGATGTGATCACGGACATGACAAGGAGTCTCGAAATGGTCGAGACATAAAGATTGATATATTGGACGACTGTATTCGGACACCAGAAGTGTTCCGGAGAAGTTTCGGATTAAACCGGAGTGCCGGAGAGTTACCGGAACCCCCCGGGGAAGTATTGGGCCTTAGTGGGCCTTGAGGGGAGAGAGAGGGCAGCAGCCAGGAGGTGGCGCGCCCCCTCCCAGGAGGAGTCCTAGTTGGACTAGGAGAGGGGGGCGCAGCCCCCTTTCCCTCTCCCTCTCCCTCTCTTTCCTTCCCCCCTTCTTTTCCTAGTAGGACTAGGAAAGGGGAGCTACTCCTACTAGGAGGAGGACTCCCCCCCTCTCCTTGGCGCGCCCATAGGCAGCCGGCCTCCCCCTTGCTCCTTTATATACGGGGGCAGGGGGTACCTCTCTACACACTTGATATACGATATTTTAGCCGTGTGCGGTGCCCCCCTCCACCATATTACACCTCGATAATACCGTTGCGGAGCTTAGGCGAAGCCCTGCGTCGGTGGAACATCATCATCGTCACCACGCCGTCGTGCTGACGAAACTCTCCCTCAACACTCGGCTGGATCGGAGTTCGAGGGACGTCATCGAGCTGAACGTGTGTAGAACTTGGAGGTGCCGTACGTTCGGTACTTGATCGGTCGGATCGTGAAGACGTACGACTACATCAACCGCGTTGTGATAACGCTTCCGCTGTCGGTCTACGAGGGTACGTGGACAACACTCTCCCCTCTCGTTGCTATGCATCACCATGATCTTGCGTGTGCGTAGGATTTTTTTTTGGAATTACTACGTTCCCCAATAGTGGTATCAGAGCCTGGTTTTATGCGTTGATGCTATGCACGAGTAGAACACAAGTGAGTTGTTGGCGATATAAGTCATACTGCTTACCAGCATGTCATACTTTGGTTCAGCGGTATTGTGAGATGAAGCGGGCCGGACCGACATTACGCGTACGCTTACGCGAGACTGGTTTCACCGTTCGGAGCACTCGTTGCTTAAAGGTGACTGGCGGGTGTCTGTCTCTCTCACTTTAGTTGAACCGAGTGTGGCTACGCCCGGTCCTTGTGAAGGTTAAAACAGCACCAACTTGACAAACTATCGTTGTGGTTTTGATGCGTAGGTAAGAATGGTTCTTGCTAAGCCCGTAGCAGCCACGTAAAACTTGCAACAACAAAGTAGAGGACGTCTAACTTGTTTTTGCAGGGCATGTTGTGATGTGATATGGTCAAGACATGATGTGATATACTTTGTTGTATGAGATGATCATGTTTTGTAACCGAGTTATCGGCAACTGGCAGGAGCCATATGGTTGTCGCTTTATTGTATGAGATGCAATCGCCATGTAATAGTTTTACTTTATCACTAAGCGGTAGCGATAGTCGTAAAAGCAATGAGTTGGCGAGATGACAACGATACTACGATGGAGATCAAAGTGTCGCGCCGGTGATGATGGTGATCATGACGGTGCTTCGGAGATGGAGATCACGAACACTGTGCTTCGGAGATGGAGATCACGAACACGGTGCGCCGGTAACGATGGTGATCATAACGGTGCTTCGAAGATGGAGATCACAAGCATGGTGCTTCGGAGATGGAGATCACAAGCAGAAGATGATGATGGCCATATCATATCACTTATATTGATTGCATGTGATGTTAATCCTTTATGCATCTTATCTTGCTTTGATTGACGGTAGCATTATAAGATGATCTCTCACTAAAATTTCAAGATAAAAGTGTTCTCCCTGAGTATGCACCGTTGCGAAAGTTCTTCGTGCTAAGACACCACGTGATGATCGGGTGTGATAGGCTCTACATTCAAATACAACGGGTGCAAAACAGTTGCACACGCGGAATACTCAGGTTAAACTTGACGAGCCTAGCATATGCAGATATGGCCTCGGAACACAGAGACCGAAAGGTCGAGCGTGAATCATATAGTAGATATGATCAACATAGTGATGTTCACCATTGAAACTACTCCATCTCACGTGATGATCGGACATGGTTTAGTTGATTTGGATCACGTAATCACTTAGATGATTAGAGGGATATCCATCTAAGTGGGAGTTCTTAAGTAATATGATTAATTGAACTTAAATTTATCATGAACTTAGTACCTGATAGTATCTTGCTTGTCTATGTTAATTGTAGATAAATGGCCCGTGCTATTGTTCCGTTGAATTTTAATGCGTTCCTTGAGAAAGCTAAGTTGAAAGATGATGGTAGCAATTACACGGACTGGGTCCGTAACTTGAGGATTATCCTCATTGCTGCACAAAAGAATTACGTCCTGGAAGCACCGCTAGGTGCCAGGCCTCCTGCAAGAGCTACGCCAGAAGTTATGAACGTCTGGCAGAGCAAAGCTGATGAATACTCAATAGTTCAATGTGCCATGCTTTACGGCTTAGAACCGGGCCTTCAACGACATTTTGAACGTCATGGAGCATATGAGATGTTCCAGGAGTTGAAGTTAATATTTCAGGCAAATGCCCGGATTGAGAGATATGAAGTCTCCAATAAGTTCTATAGCTGCAAGATGGAAGAGAATAGTTCTGTCAGTGAGCATATACTCAGAATGTCTGGGTATAATAATCACTTGATTCAACTGGGAGTTCAACTTGCGGATGATTGCGTCATTGACAGAATTCTTCAATCACTGCCACCAAGCTACAAGAGCTTCGTGATGAACTATAACATGCAAGGGATGGATAAGACAATTCCCGAGCTCTTCGCAATGCTAAAGGCAGCGGAGGTAGAAATCAAAAAGGAGCATCAAGTGTTGATGGTCAGTAAAACCACTAGTTTCAAGAAAAAGGGCAAAGGGAAGAAGAAAAGGAAATTCAAGAAGAACAGCAAGCAAGTTGCTGTTCAGGAGAAGAAATCCAAATCTGGACCTAAGCCTGAAACTGAGTGCTTCTATTGTAAGCAGACTGGTCACTGGAAGCGGAACTGCCCCAGGTATTTGGCGGATAAGAAGGATGGCAAGGTTAACAAAGGTATATGTGATATACATGTTATTGATGTGTACCTTACTAATACTCGCAGTAGCACCTGGGTATTTGATACTGGTTCTGTTGCTAATATTTGCAACTCAAAACAGGGGCTATGGATTAAGCCAAGATTGGCTAAGGATGTGGTGACGATGTGCGTGGGAAATGGTTCCAAAGTCGATGTGATCGCCGTCGGCACGCTACCTCTACATCTACCTTCGGGATTAGTTTTAGACCTAAATAATTGTTATTTGGTGCCAGCATTGAGCATGAACATTATATCTGGATCTTGTTTAATGCGAGACGGTTATTCATTTAAATCAGAGAATAATGGTTGTTCTATTTATATGAATAATATCTTTTATGGTCATGCACCCTTGAAGAGTAATCTATTTTTAATGAATCTCGATAGTAGTGATAAACATATTCATAATGTCGAAGCCAAAAGATGCAGAGTTAATAATGACAGTGCAACTTATTTGTGGCACTGCCGTTTGGGTCATATCGGTGTAAAGCGCATGAAGAAACTCCATACTGATGGAATTTTGGAATCACTTGATTTTGAATCACTTGGTACTTGCGAACCGTGCCTCATGGGCAAGATGACCAAAACACCGTTCTCCGGAACTATGGAGAGAGCAATAGATTTGTTGGAAATCATAAATACAGATGTATGTGGTCCGATGAATATTGAGGCTCGTGGCAGATATCGTTATTTTCTCACCTTCACAGATGATTGGAGCAGATATGGGTATATCTACTTAATGAAACATAAGTCTGAAACATTTGAAAAGTTCAAAGAATTTCAGAGTGAAGTTGAAAATCATCGTAACAAGAAAATAAAATTCCTACGATCTGATCATGGAGGAGAATATTTGAGTTACGAGTTTGGCCTACATTTGAAACAATGCGGAATAGTTTCGCAACTCACGCCACCCGGAACACCACAGCGTAATGGTGTGTCCGAACGTCGTAATCGTACATTATTAGATATGGTGCGATCTATGATGTCTCTTACTGATTTACCGCTATCGTTTTGGGGTTATGCTTTAGAGACGGCTGCATTCACTCTAAATAGGACACCATCGAAATCCGTTGAGACGACGCCTTTTGAACTATGGTTTGGGAAGAAACCAAAGTTGTCGTATCTTAAAGTTTGGGGTTGCGATACTTATGTGAAGAAACTTCAACCTGATAAGCTCGAACCTAAATCGGAGAAATGTGTCTTCATAGGATACCCAAAGGAGACTGTTGGGTACACCTTCTATCACAGATCCGAAGGCAAGATATTCGTTGCTAAGAATGGATCCTTTCTAGAGAAGGAGTTTCTCTCGAAAGATGTGAGTGGGAGGAAAGTAGAACTTGATGAGGTAACTGTACCAGCTCCCTTATTGGAAAGTAGATCATCGCAGAAATCAGTTTCGGCGACACCTACACCAATTAGTGAGGAAGTTAATGATAATGATCATGAAAATTTAGATCAAGTTATTACTGAACTTCATAGGTCAACTAGATCAAGATCCGCACCAGAGTGGTACGGTAATCCTGTTCTAGAGGTCATGTTACTAGACCATGGCGAACCTACGAACTATGAAGAAGCGATGGTGAGCCCAGATTCAGCAAAATGGCTTGAAGCCATGAAATCCGAGATGTGATCCATGTATGAGAACAAAGTATGGACTTTGGTTGACTTGCCCGGTGGTCGGCAAGCCATTGAAAACAAATGGATCTTCAAGAAGAAGACTGAGGCTGATGGTAATGTTACTGTCTATAAAGCTCGACTTGTTGCGAAAGGTTTTCGACAAGTTCAAGGGATTGACTACGATGCGACCTTCTCACCCGTAGCGATGCTTAAGTCTGTCCGAATCATGTTAGCAATTGCCGCATTTTATGATTATGAAATTTGGCAAATGGATGTCAAAACTGCATTCCTGAATGGATTTCTGGAAGAAGAGTTGTATATGATGCAACCAGAAGGTTTTGTCGATCCAAAGGGAGCTAACAAAGTGTGCAAGCTCCAGCGAACCATTTATGGACTGGTGCAAGCCTCTCGGAGTTGGAATAAACGCTTTGATAGTGTGATCAAAGCATTTGGTTTTATACAGACTTTTGGAGAAGCCTGTATTTACAAGAAAGTGAGTGGGAGCTCGATAGCATTTCTGATATTATATGTGGATGACATATTACTGATTGGAAATGATATAGAATTTCTGGATAGCATAAAGGGATACTTGAATAAGAGTTTTTCAATGAAAGAGCTCGGTGAAGCTGCATATATATTAGGCATAAAGATCTATAGAGTAGATCAAGACGCTTAATTGGACTTTCACCAAGCACATACCTGGACAAAGTTTTGAAGAAGTTCAAAATGGATCAAGCAAAGAAAGGGTTCTTGTCTGTACTACAAGGTGTGAGATTGAGTAAGACTCAATGCCCGACCACTGCAGAAGATAGAGAGAAGATGAAAGATGTTCCCTATGCTTCAGCCAGGATCTATCATGTATGCAATGCTGTGTACCAGACCTGATGTGTCCCTTGCTATAAGTTTAGCAGGGAGGTACCAAAGTAATCCAGGAGTGGATCACTGGACAGCGGTCAAGAACATCCTGAAATACCTGAAAAGGACTAAGGATATGTTTCTCGTTTATGGAGGTGACAAAGAGCTCATCGTAAGAGGTTACGTTGATGCAAGCTCAGACACTGATCCGGACGATTCGAAATCGCAAACCGGATACGTATTTACATTGAACGGTGGAGCTATCAGTTGGTGCAGTTCTAAGCAAAGTGTCGTGGCGGGATCTACGTGTGAAGCGGAATACATAGCTGCTTCGGAAGCAGCAAATGAAGGAGTCTGGATGAAGGAGTTCATATCCGATCTAGGTGTCATACCTAGTACATCGGGACCAATGAAAATCTTTTGTGACAATACTGGTGCAATTGCCTTAGCAAAGGAATCCATATTTCACAAGAGGACCAAGCGCATCAGAAGATGCTTCACTTCCATCCGGGATTTAGTCCAGGTGGGAGACATAGAAATTTGCAAGATACATACGGATCTGAATGTTGCAGACCCGTTGACTAAGCCTCTTCCACGAGCAAAACATGATCAGCACCAAGACTCCATGGGTGTGAGAATCATTACTGTGAATCTAGATTATTGACTCTAGTGCAAGTGGGAGACTGAAGGAAATATGCCCTAGAGGCAATAATAAAGTATTATTTATTTCCTTATATCATGATAAATGTTTATTATTCATGCTAGAATTGTATTAACCAGAAACATAATACATGTGTGAATACATAGACAAACAGAGTGTCACTAGTATGCCTCTACTTGACTAGCTCGTTAATCAAAGATGGTTATGTTTCCTAGCCATATACATGAGTTGTCATTTGATTAACGGGATCACCTCATTAGGAGAATGACGTGATTGACATGACCCAATCCATTAGCTTAGCACCCGATCGTTTAGTATGTTGCTATTGCTTTCTTCATGACTTATACATGTTCCTATAACTATGAGATTATGCAACTCCCATTTACCGGAGGAACACTTTGTGTGCTACCAAACGTCACAACGTAAATGGGTGATTATAAAGGTGCTCTACAGGTGTCTCCAAAGGTACTTGTTGGGTTGGCGTACTTCGAGATTAGGATTTGTCACTCCGATTGTCGGAGAGGTATCTCTGGGCCCACTCGGTAATGCACATCACTATAAGCCTTGCAAGCATTGTGACTAATGAGTTAGTTGCGGGATGATGTATTACGGAACGAGTAAAGAGACTTGCCGGTAACGAGATTGAACTAGGTATCGAGATACCGACTATCGAATCTCGGGCAAGTAACATACCGATGACAAAGGGAACAACGTATGTTGTTATGCGGTCTGACAGATAAAGATCTTCGTAGAATATGTGGGAGCCAATATGGGCATCCAGGTCCCGCTATTGGTTATTGACCGGAGAGGTGTCTCGGTCATGTCTACATAGTTCTCGAACCCGAAGGGTCCGCACGCTTAAAGTTACGATGACAGTTATATTATGAGTTTATATGTTTTGATGTACCGAAGGTTGTTCGGAGTCCCGGATGTGATCATGGACATGACGAGGAGTCTCGAAATGGTCGAGACATAAAGATTGATATATTGGACGACTATATTCGGACACCGGAAGTGTTCTGGAGAAGTTTCGGATTAAACCGGAGTGCCGGAGGGTTACCGGAACCCCCCCGGGGAAGTATTGGGCCTTAGTGGGCCTTGAGGGGAGAGAGAGGGCAGCAGCCAGGAGGTGGCGCGCCCCCTCCCAGGAGGAGTCCTAGTTGGACTAGGAGAGGGGGGCGCAGCCCCCTTTCCCTCTCCCTCTCCCTCTCTTTCCTTCCCCCCTTCTTTTCCTAGTAGGACTAGGAAAGGGGAGTCCTACTCCTACTAGGAGGAGGACTCCCCCCCTCTCCTTGGCGCGCCCATAGGTAGCCGGCGTCCCCCTTGCTCCTTTATATACGGGGGCAGGGGGGCACCTCTCTACACACTTGATATACGATATTTTAGCCGTGTGCGGTGCCCCCCTCCACCATATTACACCTCGATAATACTGTTGCGGAGCTTAGGCGAAGCCCTGCGTCGGTGGAACATCATCATCGTCACCACGCCGTCGTGCTGACGAAACTCTCCCTCAACACTCGGCTGGATCGGAGTTCGAGGGACGTCATCGAGCTGAACGTGTGTAGAACTTGGAGGTGCCGTACGTTCGGTACTTGATCGGTCGGATCGTGAAGACGTATGACTACATCAACCGCGTTGTGATAACGCTTCCGCTGTCGGTCTACGAGGGTACGTGGACAACACTCTCCCCTCTCGTTGCTATGCATCACCATGATCTTGTGTGTGCGTAGGAATTTTTTTGAAATTACTACGTTCCCCAACAGCTAGAAGGGACGGCCCGCACTTGGCTAAAGAGCTTACCGGCTAATTCTATCAGGTCATGGGCCGAGTTGAGAGCCCGGTTTATTCAGAATTTCAAGGATTGATGCAAGCAGCCCATGTCAATAGTGGACTTAGCTGCCTATGTCCAGGAGGAAGGAGAGTCAACAACCCATTGGGTGCGCTGGGTCTCGGAGATTTTGCATTCATCGGACCGCATCAACGCTGACACCGCAGTTTTAACATTGGAGAGCAATTACTGGTTTGAACCCCTGAAGTTGAAGTTGGGACGGCTCAAACGTCATTGTAATGACATGGGAACCCTCATGGCTGCACTGGTGAAGTATGCTGACTCTGATAGTACCAAGGATCCCGAGTTTGACGATGATAAGACAGGGAAGGGAAAAAAGAGCGGCAACGCCAAGGGGCAGCACCACAACCCGGCGGGTCATGGAAACGGCGGCAAGCGTAAGGCGGACCACGGTTTAGACTTTGTGGCTAATACTAATACACATGACAAGGGCCAGCGGCGTAAGGGTAAACCGCCCCAGCGCGGTGGAGGGCCAGTCCTAATCCGGACCGTTTCTCTTATCTGTTGAACCAGCCCTGTCCGAAGCATCGGACGAAGGAGATCCCATCCACGCACCTCTAGAAAGATTGTTACATCATGCAAGAGTTCAAAAATTCTGATTCTTTCCGGTATGATCATGGACCAGGAGGCGGTTCGGACCCCGGGTCTCATGGGCTGGGTTATGGTGGAGGAAATTCCGGTTCAGGCTTCCACGACAATCAGGATGGACATAACAATCAAAGTAATCAGGGTAACCAAGGTGGCTATAATCATCAGGGCAATCAGCAGCAGCAGCAGTCGGGTTACCAGAGCAACCCGAAGCAGTTGAATAGCGGACAGTATCATGTCTTCACCACTAGCTTGGACAAGCGCGATCAGAAGCTTCATAAAAGGGCGGTGAATGCCGTTGAACCGGCGGTGCCCCGTTATTTGCGCTGGTCCGAGCAGCCGATTGTGTGGAGTAGAGAAGATCATCCACCCCGGGTTGACAATCCGGGTCATCTGGCTTTGGTGGTGGCACCTCAGGTGGGAGGTTATAAGTTCACTAAGGTACTCATGGATGGAGGGAGTAGTATCAATATCCTTTATTATGAAACTTTCCGTTGCATGGGGTTAACATATAAAAATCTTAAACCGTCCAATACGGTGTTCCATGGTGTGGTGCCTGGTAAGTCGGCATATCCTGTTGGTAAGATAGCTCTGGAGGTGGCTTTTGGAGATGAGCATGACTCGAGATCAGAAACCTTGACCTTTGAAGTGGTGAAAATCAGAAGCCAGTATCATGCCCTATTTGGACGGCCAGCTTATGCTAAGTTTATGGCACGACCTTGTTATGTCTATCTGCAGCTCAAGATGCCGGGTCACAAGGGAACTATAACCGTGCATGGGAGCCGCTAGATTGCTCTGGAGTGTGAAGAAGGTGATGCGGCTTATGCTGAGTCGGATTGTGTGACAGAAGAGTTGAAGTTTTACAAGGACAATGTTGATCCGACAGATATGACTTCATTGAGAAACCAACTACAGAGCATGATCCGGCCCTGAAGTTTAAATCGGCTGATGAGACTAAGCTTGTTGACTTCGTGCCTGGCGATTCGTCCAAGCAGTTTAGCGTCAGCGCTAACTTGGATCCGAAATAGGAAAGCGCGCTCATCGAGTTCATCCATGAGAATTGGGACATCTTTGCATGGAAGCCTTCTGACATGCCAGGTGTACCGAGAGAACTCGCTGAGCACACTCTCAATGTTGATCCCAAGTATAAACCGGTCAAGCAGTTTCTCCGCCGGTTCAATGAAGAAAGACGCAAAGCTATTGGAGAAGAAGTAGCCAGGCTCTTGGCGGCTGGATTTATCGTTGAAGTATTCCATCCTGAGTGGTTGGCTAATCCGGTGCTGGTCCTTAAAAAGAACGGCACTTGGCGTATGTGTGTGGACTACACAGACCTTAACAAAGCTTGTCCAGCAGATCCTTTTGCCCTCCCTCGTATTGATCAAATTATTGATGCTACGGCGGGTTGCGAGCGTTTGAGCTTTTTGGATGCATATTCTGGTTATCATCAGATCAAAACGGCAGTTAAGGACCAGGAGAAGACAGCCTTCATAACTCCCTTTGGAGCCTTCTGCTATGTGTCCATGCCCTTTGGGCTCAAGAGTGCCCAGGCGACTTATCAACAGTGTGTGCAGAATTGTCTTCATAAATAGATCGGCCGCAATGTTCACGCCTATGTGGATGATATTGTGGTGAAATCAAGGAAGAAGGAGACATTGATTGATGACTTGAAGGAAACCTTCGATAGCCTGCGGGTTTACAAAATGATGCTTAATCCGGCCAAGTGCGTCTTTGGTGTACCCGCAGGCAAGCTCTTGGGTTTTTTGGTGTCTAACCGGGGTATTGAAGCTAATCCGGAAAATATCAAGGCCATCACCTCCTTGGCCAAACCGAAGTGTATCAATGATGTTCAACGCCTGGCAGGACGGATTGCTGTGTTGAGCCGGTTTATCAGTCGCCTTGGCGAGAAGGCCATTCCTTTGTATCAGATGCTGAAGAAAACGGATAACTTCGTCTGGAGTGACGCCGCTAATGAAGCATTTGAGGACTTAAAGAGGTAGCTGGCTAATCCGCCGGTTCTCGCTGCTCCGGTTGACAAAGAGCCATTGTTGCTATATGTGGCAGCTAACGCCCGGGCTGTTAGTGTGGCTATTGTGGTGGAGCGCAAGGAGGCCGGAAAGGAATATCCGGTTCAACGGACGGTCTACTATATCGGTGAGTTACTTATTGAGTCCAAGCAGAGGTACCCGCATTGGCAAAAGTTGGTGTATGGGGTTTTTATGGCAAGCCGGAAGCTTAAGCAGTATTTCCAAGGTCATCCCATCACGGTGGTCAGCTCTGCTCCGTTGGGAGATATAATCCAGAACAGGGAAGCAACTGGCCGGATTGCTAAGTGGGCTATAGAGCTCGGGCCTCACGGGTTGAAATACATACCCCGAACAGCGATCAAATCTCAGGCACTTGTGGATTTCATCAATGATTGGACAGAATTACAAGCGCCAGAGGAGAAGCCGGATCATACTTATTGGACTATTCATTTTGATGGGTCCAGGCAATTGGAGGGCTCGGGGGCTGGAGTCGTATTAACTTCCCCACGAGGTGATAAGTTTTGTTATGTTCTCCGTTTAATGTTCCCTTGCACTAACAATGCAGCTGAATATGAGGCTTTACTCCATGGTCTTCGGATGGCTAAGGAGATGAACCTAAGCCGAGTTAAGTGCTTCGGTGACTCGGATCTGGTGGCTCAACAAGTGTCCGGCACTTGGGATTCCAAGGACCCACTAATGGCAGCATATCGTCGTGAGGTGGATATTGTTGCAGGTCACTTTAAAGGTTATCAGGTGGATCATGTGGACCGGCGGAAGAATGAAGCGGCGGACGCTTTAAGCCGCCTGGGTTCCCAACGTAAACCGGTTCCACCTAATGTCTTCCTGGATGTTTTGCATAATCCGTCCGTCAAGCTCCCTGGTGAAGAGGATTTGGCTGTTCCTGATCCGGAGGCTCAGTTGGTGGCGGCTCTTCATGTTATCCCGGATTGGACGGTTCCATATCTGGCGTATATGAACCGGGGCGAGTTACCAGAGGATGAAACTTTGGCCAGGCAGATAATCCGGCGGTCCAAGTCCATGACTATTATCAATGGAGAGTTACATCATTGCAGTGTGACAGGGGCGTTTCAACGCTGTGTGTCTCCTGAGGAAGGCCGTGAAATTTTGCGTGAGATCCACGAAGGAGATTGTGGTCACCACGCCGGTTCAAAATCTTTGGTGGCCAAGGCGTTTCGTCACGGTTTCTATTGGTTGACAGCTCATGCTGATGCCGAGGACTTGGTCAAAAGATGTGATGGCTGTCAGAAATTCTCAAGGCGCGCTCATGTACCGGCTCAAGAATTGAGGATGATTCCAATCACCTGGCCGTTTGCAACTTGGGGCCTGGATATGGTTGGGCCTTTCAAGAGATCCAAGGACAAGAAGACCCACCTTTTGGTGGCGGTTGATAAGTTCACGAAGTGGGTGGAGGCAGAGCCAGTTAGTAAGTGTGATGCAGCTACGGCGGTTCAATTCATCAAAAAGGTGATCTTCCGGTTTGGCTTTCCACACAGCATTATAACAGACAATGGTACCAATCTGTCAAAGGGTGCCATGAAGGAGTTCTGTCAACGTGAGCACATCCTGCTTGACGTGTCATCAGTGGCTCACCCCCAGTCCAATGGTCAAGCGGAGAGGGCTAATCAAGAGATCTTGAGAGGCATCAAACCCCGGCTTATGGTTCCTTTGCAACGGACGCCGGGTTGTTGGGTTGAGGAGTTACCTTCTGTGTTATGGAGCATCAATACCACACCCAACAGATCGACAGGATACACACCGTTTTTCATGGTTTATGGAGCGGAAGCGGTTCTTCCTAGTGACATCCGTCATGACTCACCTCGTGTAGCGGCATATGTTGAAGTTGACAACGAGAAGGCACGGCAAGAATCTCTTGACCTGTTAGATGAGGAGCGTGACATGGCGGCAGCCCGTTCGGCGATTTATCAGTAAGATCTGCATCGTTATCATAGCCGCCGGGTTAGAACCAGAACCTTTCAAGAAGGCGATTTGGTGCTTCGAATCATCCAGGATCAGACGGACATGCACAAGCTATCCCCCCTTGGGAAGGACCCTTTGTGGTCAGCAAGAATCTACACAACGGGTCATACTATCTAATCGATGTTCGAGAGCACAAAGACTCACATAAATCGGAGGAGGAGACCAACCGGCCGTGGAATATTGCTCATCTTCGGCCTTACTATACTTGAGCCATAGGCTCTGCTTATGTACATATTATGACAATGTGTATATGATCAATATAATAAACCGGAACCTCAGCTAAAGCGGGGTATCTGTTGATTTTGTTACATCATGTGTGGTTACGTGGAGCTTCTGTTTATAAAGCGGCGTCCGGTTTACCCCTTGATTCAGCTTTTCAAAGCTTTATATTACATCATTTGGGGGATTGGTCGTATCCGAACCATAGCTACACCTCTTGATCGGCGCAATGCCACAACATCACTTGGGGGCTTGGTCGTATCCGAACCATAGCTACACCTCTTGATCGGCGCAATGCCACAGCATCACTTGGGGGCTTGGTCGTATCCGAACCACAGTCACACCTCTTGATCAGCTCAAAGCCACATCAATCCGGGGCCAAAGAGAGTGTTGTAAAACAACAGCTCAAACATAGGCACCCACTGAGCACAGCTCACAATGTTGCTTGGGGATTCTTTGCTGTCTAAATGAACTAAGAACTACACTTGTAACAGGCTATCAAGCCATGGCTTGGAAGCCTGGCGTATACACCTAAAACCCCGGGTTAACCTGCCTATTTAAGTAAGTCACTCCGCCCAGGTAAACCTGGTATGACCCTTCGAACTTTGACAAGTTACTCTAAAATGAAGACCCTGAACTTGTCAAGTTAAAACGATGATTGGTTAAGGATTGAGGACCATCTTAAAAGGCTTTGCAAAAATGGTTTAACTCAGTGGCCTGGCAGCCCATGAAAAGCCTCGAATTTGGGGCCTGGCAGCCCGTGAAAAGCCTCGACTACAACGGTTTTATTTGCCTTTTGCTAAGTTTTTCTTTCTTTTGATAAGATTTGTGATGTTTTCAAACCGGTGTTTATCAACCCGGTTAGGCTGTCAACTACAAGTTGTCAGTACATGATCAAGTTATAATCCGGAGACTATCAGCCCGGTCTGGTTTTGACTCAAAGTCACCAGTATAGAATAAACCGGTGTTTATCATAACCCGGAACAGTTTTATTGTCAACCAATATCATATAACAGGAGTTACTTATACTCCAGATTAGGGTTATGACCCTCACTACAAAGTTGGTCAGCCAACATTATGCCTAAAGGTCACAGGTATCATATATTTCCATATTTGGTTATCTTTACAACCTTGGTTATAAACCTTGGTCATATATATGTATTTGGGTATCATGACCCGCCCGGTGGTAAACCGCCAGGGCGCTTTAAGCTTCTTATCTGCAGGAACAGCTTGAATAAATGGCTATGGATTATGAACATCATATCTTAAGCATGTCGGATTAAGCAAGCGTCAGTCGCAGATAAATATGCACGAAGGCATAACAGACCAAGTGTTTTAACTAGCCTATTACAAGGCGTTTCAGTGCCCAAAAGGATAATGGTTTTCTCAAGTATGTGTTGCAGCATGTAGAAGGCTAAACCGGCCTCCGGATTATGATTGATCACCAGCTTGCCCTGACGGCTGCTGATCATCTTGCACCGGTTCATCCTCTTCGTCTCTACCCAGCGGCTGGAAGTCAATAGTTGTCCAATCGATTCCAGTTAACGCTTGGAACACAGCTTCGTCGCTTATAAGGGTGGACGGTTCAATATCAGGGGCATAAGTGTGCTTACGGATTGGAGGGATCAGATTTTGCGCTTCCGGAATTGGTGCGGCAACCCGTCTGTTCTTGTCATCATAACTTGCCTGATAGTATGAGAGATTAGCTTCTTCAGCCAATTGACAAGCCAGTGGAAATACTTCCCGGTTTGTGGCGCGGAGATCCTCCTGGCCAAATTCTGATCCGTCTTCTTTTAAGCTTGGGAAGCCTTTAGCCACATCCACCGGATCAAGATCAGGCACCCACGCCTTTGCTCGGGTTAGAGCGGTCAGAGCTCCGGCCCTTGCCGCAGCTTTCTTTAGTTCTTCAACCCGGGCAGGTAGCATGGATATCCTTTCTAAGGTGTCCTTGATCAATGTTGGAGGAGGTTTATTGTGTGAAGCGGTGCAGATGATCCGCTGCGCACCGGTATACAGCTGCTCTATCAGAGTATAGGCCGCTTTCAATTTCTTCTGTACGTCAGAGCACAGATGGCTAATACGAGTTCCTGCATCATTATAAACATCAGTAAACCAGCAACACATGGGAAGATATGTTGAAAGTATAAAGCAAGGATGTTTTACCGAACACAGCAGCAGTCATGGCATGAATCTGCCGCTTTACGCCAGTCAGTTCATCAACCACCGGTTTAAGAGCGGCTTCTGCTTTTTCAGCCCTTTTTATCAAAGCGGATTTTTCAGTCTCCCAAACCGCCCGCTCTTTGTTGAAGCCCTCTTTCAGTTTCTCTATAGCGCCTAGAGCGCAGGTCAATTCTTCCTTCGCTTTGGAGGTTTCAGCTTGTTGGGACTTGAGGTTCTCTTGCAGATCAGCGGTTTGGCTTTCCTTCTTGCTCAGTTCAGCCTACAAAGAGACAGATATATAATAAGTTGACAGTACATATTTGAAGTACCAAGTACATAACAAGTTATGCCCTTAGTACTTGGGGGCTAATGCATATTTGCTCTTTATCAGAAATTTTTAAAAATCCCAAGCACAATACAAGTATTAAGCTTGGCACTTGGGGGCTAATGTGTATTTGCTCATAAAATGTTGATATGGGAATTCTTCTACAAAGTCCTGGTTCATCTTTATAAAGTTAAACCGGCCCTTGGGGGCTACATCAGTGAAGTTAAAATGCATTGTTGCAAACAGGAAATTGTTACTAAGTCCCGGTTTAAATTGGTATCTTAAACCGTCACTTGGGGGCTACTGGAGTTGATAAGCTGCAATTAAATATAAGAGAGAAACACTTATGAAGTTACCTCATATCGCTCCTTCATCATATTTACCAAACCGGCTTCATAGTCATGGCTGGTGTACAGACGGTTCAGGAAGCCAGAGTGAAGGTCTTGAACATTCAGATGGGCATAATTTGACAAATCGGTGTTCCATTTGCCTTTGCCAATTGCAGAGAGCTCATCTTTCGCAGTATGCTTTGACAAAGCGACAGGATTGCCCGGAGCAGTATGGCCAGTGCCAGTAATCATAATGTCATCATCTTTGTCATCAGCAGCCGTTACTGGGGTTGGCGGTTTGTCAGTATTTTTAACTGGACTTGCCGGTTTATTGTCAGTTCGGACAGGGCTGGTTGGCTGGTCAGCATGGCTTGTAGTGTCAACTTCTGCCTGCTCAGCAACGAAGTCATGATCTTGAGGCGGTGGGTCATTCAGTATGGCATCAATGTTGGTCTCTTCAGGATCTGGAGTTTTCTCCGGTTCAACAGCCACGTCTTCATCAGCCGGTTTATTCAACCGAGCTTTCTTGCTGGGTCTGGGCTTGGCGCTGAGAAAAATAAACATGAGGATCAGTACAGTATATCAAAATAGCAACATCAAGGATAACAACAAGTGTATAGCTCACCCAAGAACCGTTTTGAGGGGTGGAAGTTTTGTGGCCGACGACTCGCCAGAAGATGAGTGAGAAGTACCCTGATAATTTGAATCAGACGGGTTAAGAGGCTGGCGGAAACAACCTGCTTTGGGGCATGAAGTATCAATGGGATAAGAGACCTCTGATCGGCATTTCCGAACCGGACTGTTCGGTAAACCGGCGGAGGTAACTACCTGGCCGCTGTGCCGGGTTGTGCGGCAAGCCTCGTGCTGCTGCGTCTTCAAAAGAAAGTTTGGGTCCAAGTAAGCAAGGGGGTGAGAAAATTTTACTTTCCGGTTTGCTTGACGGATTTTTGATGTTGGCAGAAGATCTGAATCGGAGGAAAGAATGGTTACCTCTACATCATCAGCATGACTGCCTTCAGCGTCGTCCTGATAATAAGCATTGTCAATGAGATGTATGAAAAATGAACCAAGAGAGTCAAGTTCTACCTCTGATTCTAGATTACCCACATCGTCATCAGCTGGTAGCTCAGTGGATGCAGTGGTCCTTTTCTTGGCAGGTTTTTTGATAACCTTGGTCTTTGGACGAACTGGCTTGACCGGTTTATCTTGTGGCTTGACCGGTTTGTCTTGTGGTGGTTTCTTGTTCCAGAATGGATCATCACGCTGTCAGAAAATAATCACACTTTCAGAGAATATTTGGACAAAAGCAACTTCAGATAAAAAGATTATATGATTCTTACAGCTGGCGGTTTGTTGAAAGCGCAGAAAGGGAGTAGTCCGGTTTGGGCACAGACAGCCTCCGGTTCGTTCATCATTTTCTTTATAGCCTCAGTGACTTCTGCATCTGTAAGCTGAATGTCAATGTGCCATTGAGCATCCTTCAAACTCCCAGTATACTCACACATCAAACCGGAGCGCCGGCTTAAGGGCAGAATACTCCAGCTTATCCAGCAATGAGCAAGATCAACTCCTGTCAAACCGTTCGCCATGAAGGCTCTAAGCTTTGATAATTGGGGAGCATAGTTGGCCCTTTCTTTTGCCGTCAACCTCTGAGGAAAAGGATGTGTGTTGCTAAGACATTCCGGGCGGTAACCCGGCAGGGGGTTTTCATCAGGTGGAGATGTATCCATGCAATAAAACCAAGTCTGGTTCCACTCTTTGGGGTGACTGTGGAGTTTGGGATGAGGGAAGGTGACTTCTTCCTTTTCTGAACCGCCATTCCGCCCAGTTCCGTATTGGGTCCATCCGAGAACTCTGTGCGACGGTTTAAGTGAAAGAAATCCCTAAACAGTTCGACTGTAGGTTCCTCTTGCAGATAAACCTCACAGAAGACTTGGAAGTGGCAGATGTTGGTCAAAGAATTGGGACCGATGTCTTGAGGGCACAGCTGAAAATTGGCTAGTACATCTCGGAAATTTTTTGAACCAGGAGGGCTAAAACCTCATCCGAGATGATCAGCAAACACGACTACCTCTCCGTCCTTGGGTGTAGGAGGACTTTCCGGGCCAGGGACCCTCCAGTGGATGACATCTTTTTTGGCTAAAGCGCCCGTTTTAACAAGATTGTTTAACTGCTCTTCGGTTACTCGAGAGGGAGCCCAATTGCATTCATAGACTTGCTTGGCCATGGCAATGGAAATCTGAAACATGATTATTGCCGGTTTAAGATTTACAGTGGACAACTATACAGCAGTATAAGGATACAAGCATATTGATAAACCAGATTTGGTTATTCGTAAACCGGAGTCTGACAATGGAAACAGTATAATGATGAATGCATTGGCGGTTCAACAGGGGACTAATGGTATCTACCGGGTTATCATTTTATCTGTGAAGTTAAACCGCCTAATTTGGCATTAAAGGTATAAGTATAAAGATGTATAAGTGAAGGGAAAAACAAGTTTCACAGTTTGGCATGAGAATTTCAGATCTGCCGTGCGTTGGATAATCAAAATATACTCTGGTCTAATATCAAGCGCTCAAAAAGTTCAGTGAGTTCAGATGAGTTGGATATCAAGCAGGTGCCTTAACAAGAAGAAAGGAGTCTAAACTACAAAAGGCGCTGAAAATAGTCAGATCTAACCGGCCATTGGTGCTACCGAAGGAAGAACAGCTTCAAGCTATGAAGAACACCGAACCCTAATGGCGGATCTAGGGCGAGAAGAAGAGGGACTTACTGGTGCAGGAGGAAGCAGTGGAGGATCACCGCTTTTCTCTGATACGATCAGGTTGATGCAGCGGCCTTTGTTGAAGCAGAGGCGAAGGACGACGGCGGCGGCAGAGCTGGAGGGTCGGTCGGCGCGAGGAAGACGACGACGCGAAGAGGCACGAGGGGGAAAAATGGAAAGACCCCCTGGCCCTATTTATAAGGGTAGAAAGATAAGCGTCAGGTGCAAAAATCGAGGAGCCTAAATTTTGGATATGAGGCGGAGCTGTCGCCTCGATTGTCGGAGGCTCATTAATGAAGGTGGATTATACACAGTTTTAAATAACAGGTGATGTCACGGCGGTTTACCATGATCCTAGAAGATGATGTCACGGCGGTTCACAAGATCATGTGAAGATGTTGAAGAAGAAATTTTCTTAAGTATTGAGGATTGACATGAACCAGTTCAAATCAATCTAGGGCCTAATGTTGGGGATATTACCACTGGGCATAAACCGGCCAGGAGAGGCCGGGTTAACCCCATAAGTAATTCATGTGTATCTGAAGTCCATGAAGACAGACGGTAATGCTTTATGAAGGCCCAGGGCCCAAAGCCGGTTTAAGGCCCGTAGACATAAACCGGCATTAATATGTAAACTTGTGTTGTAAGATAGAAGTAGCATAGACCGAGCCAGACATGATTATGAGCCGGCCTCGGAATTCTGTAAACCGACGGGCGTCAACCCATGTATATAAGGGGACGACCCGGCGGCGGTTCAAGGACAACAGACAGCAACTCGAGACTCAGGCAAAGCGTATTCGCTCCCTCGTCATTGAAACCCCAGCAATTCCATCACAACTAGACGTAGGCTTTTACCTTCATCGTAAGAGGCCGAACTAGTATAAAACTCTCTCACGTCCCTTGTCCGCTTTAACCCCTTTAAGTTAACCCGTAGCGATGGCTCCACGACTAAGTCATTTCTCTAGGACATCTGCCGTGACAAAACCACGACAGAAAGGGTCGAAGGGGATTGTGAGTGTGTATGCTTGTGAGAGGAAGAGTGCTTGTGATAAAGGTTAGTGAAAATAGTCGTAAATGGTTACGAGAGGGAGGGAGGGTTATATCGAGAGCATGTATGCGAGAAAGACACCTCGGGAGAGAGTGTGTGAGCATGTGTGAGAGACCACCGATGGAGAGTGAAACTACACGTAAAAGATTGATGTACACATTGATTAAAGATATAAATTGTATCCAATATTAGGATGGGATCATGATATTTGCAATTCGCGTAAGGAACGGTCATTGATCCATCAGACATCTAGATTCTATCGCATTTGAGTATATCTATGTTATTATTCGACATAATTGATCCACATAGTTAGTATTTTGAACTCCAGACAATGCATCGCTTTAGCAATCAAATATAAACGTGAGTATAGTTCATGTTGTGTGTGTAAAGCACATTATACATACGAAAGTTACACAATGAACATTATAAATAGCTAGCTATGAACTAGTATACATTTGAATTCAAGTTAAGCTGGTTAAAAAAAATCGAATTCAACATGAAGTCCATTCAATTATTTGAATTCGATATCACGGCATTTGTAAATCATACCTAAATTATGGGGGCACCAATCTTTGCTCTGATTTTGTACATAATAGCATATATAGTCGTGTACAAAATAGATTCAAATTTAGCTCCTCCATTCCAAAATAATCATAGTTATAGGATTTTCAAGTGTTAAAAGTTCAAAAATAAACGGATAATTTAATGAGGTTTTCAAACATACAAGGTCAAATTTAACGTTGTCTATTTAGGTCAATCCTCAAAGTTCAAGAGTACTCTAAACGTGAATGCTTCTGTTTCAAAATTTCGAACGAAGCGCCAAAAGAGCCTCTACTCGCCCGAAACCGCGTGAGACCAATGTTTGGTAGTAGAAGGAAATTACTTTTCTAACTCCAACCCGTGAAACCTACCGGCCCGACGTCCAAAGGTCTAAACCGCCTCCGAAAAACATTCATACACAATGGCCGCCTAACCACACATGCGCGCGGCCGAAATCGCTCCCGCGCACTATTTGGGACACCTGAGATTACCATCCTATCCCCGACCCGCAGTCGGTCCGAAATTTAAGAGGGGGGCAAAGTTTGTACTTTCCCCAAATTTCAAACAAGCGTGTCCCATCTGTTCAAAAAAGCCAAAAACAAGCGCGTCCCAGACCGAAACATGGTTCTCCCTTAGCTCCCCCCCCGCTCGATTACCCATTCGTACTCCGTGGGCGCCAAAATGACGTCTCCACCAGCCGCAAAACCCCGGCGTCCTCCGTCCGCCACCCCATCCCACCCATCAACCGCCGCCCTCCTCCATCACGCCGGAGCCGAAACCCGACGTTGTCGTCCACCGCAACCTCAACCGCAACGCCCTCCAAGGCTAGTAGTTGAAGCCGAGGCAGAGCCGTCCGTACCCGAGCCAGTTCAACCACGCCGTCCTGCGCCTCACCGCTGCCGCTCCAACTTCGCCACCGTCCACCGCACTAGAGTTGTTCCTGCTATGCCGTCCTTCGCCGCCTCGAATCTTGTTCCCCTCCGCCGACATACAGCCAAGGCAACACAGTCAACAATTTGGCCATGGGTTCGTCCAAGCTTGCACCCTCCTCCAAAACATCGGGTTCCCCGGCAAAAAGAAGAAGATCGGCGCGACATGTGGAGGCGACCACACTGGCAACCAGAAATGGTACTCCTCTTCCCTTATTCGTGCAAATCTTACATGTCTGCTTGCACGGTATTCATCCCACAGAAGACACTAGTTGACCGCTTCTTCTTGATACTAGATGTTCCTAGTTACTCGCGATGCACAAGGTTTCTCCTCATATACTATTTCACCTTAGCTAGAGGTCCGTCGCCCCCCTGGATTTCAATTCCTGGTCAGTTCATTCCCAGTTAACGGAAGCATTCCCCGGCGTAACAGGCGCTAGTCCTCCTATTACGCTAGGGAAGCAGCGCCTCGGTGTTTATCTTAGGGCATGTGGGGCCTAGAGCTGCTGGTGCCCGATCTGGAGGTCGGCCGAGATTAAAGGGATGGCCTGGGGGTGCTGCCAAGCATGGCGGTGGTGTGAGGTCGAGGGGAGGGCGGGGCGGCGGAGGCAGGGGTCTGGGTCGGTGGTCGCTGGCGGTTCGAGAAAGATCATCAACAGTGACTGGCGGGAGATAGATGAAGGCCATCTACCCGTTCCTTATAGATCGGACGGATCATAAAAAAATCGACTGACCTATTTATTTTCAGTCGACTGTTATCTTGATAGGACCACATGTGGTGGTGTGCTGGAGGAGTACCTGCATTTCCTATGCTCATATATTACAAAATCATACGGAGTAGAATCTAAGTTTGTTTGCCATGAAATGTTGTAGAGCTATCATATGTCTCCTGTCATTTATTTTTCAGCCACCTGCTATCTGCTACTTTTACAGTGCACTAGTTCTGCACACACTTCACCCATACTCTCACTATTGTGTTTTTATGCAAGGGTATTTCAGACTCTGCTGCCTTCACAGAAGCAGAAAATAAAAGAGAGAAGTTGCTCTAGCATGGTACGCGGCTAAGCCAGACACGTTTCAGCCATTTAAAGGCTGCAGTGTCAGCAGATGGAGACGGTAAACGTAGATCTGGAGTTGATGACCTCGCTCCCAATGAACCACCATCCCAGGTGTCTGCTTTAACTTCGCGGTGTCATATGTGGTTGCATGTTGCATATGGTGTCTAGCTTGTATTCGAAAGGCCGAAGTCGGTCTTTATTAAGGTAAGAAAAGATATTTTTTACATGAACCACCATCCCGGGAGCACCAGAAGTCAAATGGCTAGTCAGGGCACTGGCCGAGTCAGTGACAAGCCCAGCACAGACAGGCATCACCTGGAATCCAACTAAAAAGCCATGATGGTGGCGAAGCAGCCCACCTCCCACCAGGCTCTCAGGTCCTAGATGATCATGCTCACCACTCCAGCCGGATGTCTAGCTTGTATTGCTTCCAATTTGGTTAAATTGCATATGCTTAGCTTACACACTATACCTTTGAATATGACATGCCTTCCCGTTTTTGGTACATACTAGTACATCTGTCTATTAACCATGTTCTTACATCAAACTAATGTTCTTGTGTATCCCTCATCAATCACTTATAATGAGGCAGTCAGGCAAGTGGACTACTGTGAGAAAAATATCCTCATTTAAAGATTGCAGCGTCAGCCTCCCCACATGATTCTCAAGAAACACCAAGGCTAGATGAAGATAGTGAACGTAGCTCTATAGTTGATTACCGCATTTCCCCTACACTAGCATCGCAGGTGCTTGCTCTAACTTGGCAGCGTGATATGTCGTTTCATGTTGCATATGGTGTCTAGATTGTAATTCTTCCAATCTGGTTAAATTGCATGTGCTATTCTGCTTAGTTTATACATTATACCTGTTAATGTGACATGCCTTCCTGTTTTTAGTACATAGTACATCTGTCTATTAAGCATGTCCTTACATAAAACTATTGTTTTTTTGTATCCCGCATAAATCAATATGACGAGACACCTTTAGTATATGCAGTGTGATATTAGTTGCATCTTTCATATGATTTATAGCATGCGCTACTTCTAATTTGTTGAAATGCCATTTATGATGGGACGCTTTTAACTTGGCAGAGTCATATTGGTTGCATCTTTCATGTGGTGTCTAGCTTGCATTGCTTCTTATTTGTTGAAATGGTTTCTGCTTAGTTTACACAAACAGTTGTGCATATGCCATGTCGTCCTGTTTTTCGTATTATTCCATCCTGGAATCATGTGTTTTGCTTACATCAAATTAGTGATTGTCAGTATCATGCACAAATGAGTTCTGAAGAGTGAATTTTATTGCTTTTTCTTGTCGGTTTTACTTGACAATTCAAAATCAATAAAGCGGAAGGAAGTTAGCAAGGCAGCGGATGATGGTGCTCCTTCCAAATGGAGGGCCTCTACAGATTCTACTCCTCCATCTCCCCAAGATGATTTCCAACACAACACATGCGTAGACACTCAACGTAGCTGTGTTGATGATGTGCACGTCTCCCCTAGTGCACCATCACAGGTGCTCCCTCTAACTTGGCATTGTTATATGTGGTTGCATGTTATGTATGATGTCTATCTTGTATTGCTTCTAATTGTTGAATTTCATCTGCTTACTTTACACATTATACTTGTGAATAAGACACGTGTTCCTGTTTCTAGAACATACAATATCTGCCTATCACACCATGTTCTTACATCAAAGTACTACTGTTGTGTAACCTGCAACAATCACTTATCATAAGACACGTTTGACTTGGGAGTGTGATATAGGTTACATCTGGCATTCTTTTCTATCTTGTACTACTTCTAATTTGTTGAAATGGCACTTATGACGAGACAGTTTTAACTTGGTAGAGTGATATTCGTTGCGTCTTTCATATGGTGCCTAGCTTTCATTGCTTCTAATTTGTTGAAATGCCTTCTCCTTAGTTTACACATCATAAGCTATGAATATGCAATGCTGTGAATATGCAATGGCACTAATGACGAGAGACCTTTAACTTGGTAGTGTGATGTTGTTTGCATCTTGCATATGATTTATTTCTTGTACTGCTTCACATTTTTTTAAACGGCATTTATGATGAGACATTGTTAACTTGGCAGAGCGATATTTGTAGCATCTTTCATATGGTGTCCACCTTCCATTGCATTGCTTCTAATTTAGTGAAATGTCTTCTGCTTAATTTACACATCATAGTTCTGGTTATCTCATGCCGTCCTATTTTTCGTACATATTACATCCTCCTCTCATGTGGTTGTCTAACATCAAAGTTCAGTTCGTGTGTATCACACATCAATTTGTTCTGAAGAACTAAATTGTTATTCATTTCTCTTGTCGGCTTGACTTAACATGGCACAGAGAAAGAGGAAGCAAGACAGAATGACAGGGAAAGGGAAGCGGAAGAATCCTGCAGATCCTACTGGTACTGATGGTGCAATAGAATGTCAAACTCCAGCGGAAAATTGTACCAACAGGATATCCCGTGCTACACGAGCTGTGGAAGAAGCCAAACAGAAATAAATAGCTGCCACCAAACAAGCAGAGACAGCCCTAGTTGATGCAATATCTTCCACAGTACCACCAGCTGCACGATTTACTCGTTGGTCAACTCAGCTAGCAGCACGTTCCCAAGCTCCCTTGCCACCTGCCACTACTTCCAAAGCACTCTTGACACAAGATGAGTTGGCAAGATCAGATGAACTTTGTGAGCTTCAACGGCAAGAAGGTACTTGCTGGAGTCAAGTTACAGTTGCATGCTTCTTTATATGTAGTCTCACAGTTTGATGTACACTAACACTTCCTATGTTTGTTGTTGGACTAGCACCTAGGCGCAAGAGGAAACAAACATCAGGGATAATGCTCGATAGGTTAACTAAATCTAGAGGAGGAAGAAGGGAGATCCGTTTTGAGGCAGGTTTAAAAAGGCCACGTGATGCTACAGAGTCAGCCAAGTTAGTATCAGAGGCATCAGTTGCTGTTAGGTGTCATGTATGTATCCTCCCAACATGGATTCAGTACAGGAATGACAAAGACGAAACGCAGTTCAACACCTTCCTCGACCATTTATCTATAAGTATGGTTATGTATCGAAACTAGTAATATCGTCTTGCTCTGTCCAATACTTTCTAGGTTGCTGATAATGAGATTCCCATAATTTACAACAGATGAGGTTCAAGTTGGATAGCCAAGATGATGCAACCAGACAAGCTTGCACCCATGTTGAAGGCAAGGCAAACAGTGAACTTGCCCAAACATCTCCAGTGATAAATATATCGGATGAAGACTGGAGAGGCCTCGTCAAACACTGGTCCGATCCGAAGTATCAGGTACATTATATATATGTGATCAGATCACATGTTGAAGTCCTATTTACGCATGTGCCACACAAATCTATCTTCTTGTTGGTGAACTGTTCAAAGAACAAGGCCAACCGTACAAAAGTGAAATTCCAACAGAAGATAGGATCTCGTAGCTATATTGCGCACTGCGAGGCTCTTGTAATTAGCTGTTGTTTCACTCTTTTCGATGTACCATATTACCAGATCTATATTGACTTGTTCCAAATGCAGAGGAAAGCCCGCAAGGACCAAAAAGTACCTGAACCAAATGTTGTGTCAATCTTGAAGGACTGTCACACCAGCAAGATGAAGGGCATGACTACACCAGTCAAAGCCGTTGTTGTAAGTCCTTAATCCTCATGCCTTTTAACTACTACTTACTCTGACTCGTGCCTTGAACTGCATGGTTTGTAGCCAATGTCTATTACTCTTTTCAATTTTATACACAATTGTCTTAGCGTATCATTGCACCTTACAAGGTTTAAAAGAGAGGAGTGATGTTCCTTTGATCTTGACCTGTAATCTAGTTCCATGCTGGACTTGCCCACACAACGTTACAATTGCCTGTTTGTCTGTTCTCAGTTGTTTTGTGATATGAATGATGTCATATTATGCTTACCGTATTATAAACTTTGTCCCTTTATCCTTAGCTGTTAATACAATGTGAAGAAATAGACAATACATTAGCCATGGTACATGGTCATATGTTTGGAACCTGGTTTCATTATGTACTTTGCAGTAAAATACAACTAATATTTTACATGGGTTCACCAGAATAAGTTTTGTATATAGACCAAAGCTATTTTGTTTGGTTTTGCTGCCTCCTTAATATCTTCTGTTTCGGTACTAATGTAAAAACTCAACTTTTCAGCAAGCTATGGAAAAAATGGTGGAACCGCCACATTCTGAAGGTGGCGAGGCAACTATAACCGCAATGTCAGCTCTTGCTGCACTCGGTCAGTACCTGTCCACTAACAGTGCCAAAAGCACGTTCCTGCGTAATACTGGGTTGGTTGTTAAGGCAATCTCGTCCAAACTGCCTCATGATCTAGATATGCAAGCTCAAAACAATGTTATATCTGCGCTCCAGACACAAGTCCGTTCTCTAACAGAGACCCTTTGTGAAACAAGGACAGACATTGTTCGATGCCGTCAAGATATGCATGGTTTTGAAACCAGACTATCAGACATTTGCTATGTTGTTCAGGAGCCTAGGAGAAATGAAGGCGAAGGTTATGGTGCTCCATCGGACAATACAATATGAAAACGTAACAGTCAGGTCAAATGAACTGAGCTTCTAAACTTCTGGTGGTGCATTTATCTGCCAGACTGTTAACTTTTATGCCAACCTTCCTTTTGTTTTATAGTTGTAATTTTGTTGCGATACAAAATTTGTTCTTAACGTGCAGCCACCGGCTGAAGAAAACAGCAAGCCATTTTTGTATAGTGTAGGGTGTTCCCTATATTTGCACTGGTGGCGATCTTTGTTGCCCAGTGGATGTAATCTGTGCAATTGCCTTAATAGCCTAGCGTTAGTTTCAGGCTTATTTATTTCCTAGTCTTCTTTTTCCCTGGTTCTCTAGTGGCCGCAACAACCATGGGCCATATACGGACCGTGGTAACCATGACCCTGCTACGGGCCGTAGGATCCATGGGCCTCCTATGGGCCGTCTTTAAATGGGCCTCCAAAACGGCCGTAGAATCGGTGGGCCTCGGGCCGTTGGATAAATGGGTCTACATGGGCTGTAAACAGACGTAATTGGTATCGGGCCAGCACGGTAACGGGCCGTTAACAGGCTGGAGGATAGCAAAGGCTTAATTCTGTCACACGCATAACGGGTCGTTAATGGGCTAGAATATAGGACGGGCTGGAAACGGCGCAACGGGTTAACAAGCCAGGAACGGGCCGACTCTTGCCACGGGCTGAATTTGGCCCATTAGGGGAACAGGCTAGTAACAGGCCGGAAGTAATCGACGGCCGGAAAGGAGCCCAAGAACGTATGGGCCGTCAGTAGGCCGAAAGCTAACACGGTCTGGAAACGGCCCGTGTGAATCATGGGCCGTAAACGGGTACAAAGAAATTTACTGTTCATTCTGGGCTAGAGTCACCGTGGGCCTTTAAAGGGCCTAAAGATATGAAGGCCTCATATGGGCCGAAAGACGTCATGGGCCATACATGGGCCGAAAGTGAAACGGGCTGGTGTTATATTCAACGGCCCACATGACGTTGTTGGGCCGATTTCGGGTAGGCCCTAACGGGCCGTGAGTTACCGGGCCGTAAAATGGGCTATTTGCGAAGAGACCGTTAACATGCTTTTCATGGGCCAGCCCGCTAACTTTTGACCAAGTCAAACGGGCTGGCCTTTGTAAGCTAAATGGGCCAGTGGTGGGCCGTCGCACGTGTCGACATATCATAGGCGCCTATCTGACCCACTGACAAGCTGACACGTGTTTCCTCCGGCCAATCAGAATTTTACACGTGGAAATTTCCCATTGGTCCGGGCTGTTAACGGGTTATCGGATCCAAAACCGGACCTGATAGCTTAACGGTGACCCGTTACGGTGGATGCCACGTGTCGGTCACCCTTGACGAAAGCACTTCTGTGTCGCGCGATTTATCGTCATGGAAGTGAACACTTCCGTGATGATAATTTTGGTAATGTCATGGAACATTTCTATGACAGCACAGGTATGACTATCTTGACTCTGTCATAAAATTGTCATGGATGTACATGCATGACAGAAAACGTGACCTACTATGACAAACACGTATCATCATGGAAGTGTATTTTTTTGTAGTGGAGTCACCAGACCTGGCGCAGTCCATCTGGAGACCGGGGATGGCACTCAGTTGCAAAACTCATGGAATATTGAGCATCTCCGTAAGTACTACCCGTAAGGCGCGAGGCTGCCGGGCACTGCCCGGCAGCCACCCTTTTGTACAGGCCTTGCCTTAGCTGCATGTAACCCCTTGTACAAAGTTGGGGCGATGACCCCGTGCAAGAGAAAATAAAGAAGCGCTGTAGGGGGGGGCAACTAAGATTGCATGCATGCACGAGCACACCCAGATCACTGCATAAGCATTTCATGAGCTTTTGCATATGCATATAGATAGGATTGCATCATGCATTCATTCTCATCTACATGGAGTTGCAGGTTCCTGCCGTGAACTCGACTTCGACAAAGGACGAGAAGATTGCATGACACAGCAATCCCCGGCAAACCGAACAGATAAGTTTAGCTCTTGTCCATTAGTGTTCTGTAAAGTTATAACTTTGCATGCGAAAACCTCGCTCTCATTTTGAAACTTAGGTGCTCCCATCCATGACTCGAACGTTGCTTTAGTCAAGATGGTTGCAGTAACCTTTGGTAAAAAGGAGCTGGCGGGGGGTTGGCCCCTCTGTCTGTTCCCCGGCAGACATGGCTCTCCAGCAGACAAAGAGGATGCCGGCAGGATATCCTGCCGGGGAAAACTCCTTTATTTGTATTAAAGAGGCACTCTGCCTCTGCATGGACGTATACATGCACGGTTCCCGGCAAGGCTCATCTTTTTCATTCATATGCTAACACAAGTACAAGCATTACAGAACACAAAGGTGGACTCGAGGGATTACATTATTTGAATTAAAATTTGGCGATTGCCTACGAGTTTAAGATTGAAAAAAGACAAGTGCTCCGTAAACTCCTCTCCCTGTCCCTCTTATCCCAGGTATTGCGGTGGGAAGAGAAGAGGACGGGCGGTGCGATGGCTCAACGCCACCTTGATCCTTGTCGAGACTTGGCAGCCCCAGCCTGACAAGGTCGGGAGTGGCGAGGCTACAAAGGAGGAAGACGTGCAGAGCATCTCAATGGCCCCCTAGTCACCACCCCCAGGACCGAAATGGGGGCTCCAGCACAGGCACCGGCAGAGGAAGGCGCCGGAGCCCATCCAGAAGGCCCCAAAAGGGAGCGGAAGCACCAGGGGGACGAGCCTTTTCCCGGCAGCCAGAGGAAACAGTGATGAAGGCGCCGGGAAAAGGGGGGAAGAGCGAGGCAGGCAGCAGGTCGCCAGTGCGAGACGAACACGTCGATGTGGTCGTGCTCCTACTGGATGGCCTGCCTCCCGTCTTCTCCTTCTCCCCAGGCTTTATCTCCATCCGCACCATCCCAGAGGAAGGCAAGGCTCCAGTCTAGCACCCCCCTCGGGAAGACAGCAAGCAGCCGGAATGGCCGGGGGGCTTGAGGCTGCCGCTCCCCTCCTTGGTGGGCAGGAAGGTGCGCCTCTCGTCAACAACAGCCCCAAGACCTCCGGGAGGGGCAATGCTGGGATTACCAATGATCTCCAGCCCCGCCTCTCGGCCGAGCCTCGAGGAGACCAAGAGATTCGCCATGCCAAGGACCAGGCTCACTCCCCGAGCGTCAGCACCAGCATGGGGCAACAATAACCCCGAGGAGGAGCCCGGGGGCTGGCCCCAGGCTCTTCTCTTCAGCATCACCAG
Source organism: Triticum aestivum (assembly GCF_018294505.1). Lineage (NCBI taxonomy): Eukaryota > Viridiplantae > Streptophyta > Magnoliopsida > Poales > Poaceae > Triticum > Triticum aestivum. The sequence goes on along the minus strand of NC_057802.1, from coordinate 450,831,946 downwards.
CGGAAGCAGAGAACAAGGGAAGAAGAAGGAGAATGCAAAGATGGATGATCCGCCCTCCTCCGCCCCTCCCTTTTATAGGCAGGGCGAGGAAGGGCAGCTTCTCCATCAACAAGTGACCGCCGCCCTCCTCCGCCAATTCAAGGCGGACAGACCCTCTCCAAGCTACTCTCCTGCGCCACGTGCCTCCATTACCTACCCCGCGCTATGCATGCAGCATACGTGGCTAAGGATAAGGATGCACGGTGGGAAGAGTAAATTGGCAGTTTCTACCCCGTGCGTTAAAGCCATTCACGGGCCATCACTGGAGCGGCCCCACCATCATTGGCTTTATACGACGCACGGGGAAACTGGAAACCGTCGCGGAATCAAGATTGATGAAGCAAGAAAGGAAACCTCAAGAGGCCAACCCCTTCGGCGATCCTGCCTGTGCACTTATTAGGCCCTACCCCGACGACGCTCAGCAGCGTGTACGGGGCAGGCCCGGGGGCTTCTATCGGTGCAACAAACCCTGGGTCAGTTGCCCAACTATGCACAGGCACAAGATCGAGATTGAAGCACCAGCTTAAGTCAGAGATTGAAGAACCAAGAAATTTGAAGAACCAACATGCAGCCCAGAGGGACCAAGATCAAGCCAGAGGAGCAAGATATCGGCCAGAGAAGGGCCTCCCTTGCCAGGCAAGCGAGCCCGGCAAGGGGCGAGGCCACCACCAGAAGCAAGCAATCAAGCCTCCCCGACAGAGCCTGCCGAGGCTCACGGGGGCTGAACCACCCCCACCAACCACTCAAGAACGACCCACGTCGCCGATCGATGCGGTGTCAAGCCGCAAGATGATTAAGTGGCATCCATTCGCCACCTGGCAGCCGTTTCCTACAGAAGAAACCCGCAGATGACACCCGTCCTGCAACGTGTCAAGAGAACAGATGCGGAGCTGGCAAGATAGCCTAGCAGGCCTTGCCGGGCGACTAGTGATGTGACACTAAGCAGCACATTTAATGCACCCTGTCAGCCCATAGAGTTAGGTATGGTAGCACTGTTCGCTATCATATCGGTGGATAAGGACCACTTTGCCACTGTGGTGACCCCTTAATCTATAAAAGGAGGCCCATGGTACTCGTAGGAGGGGTTGGAAAGTTGATGAACCCAATCCACCATACGCACGTAGTCACTGCGGCCCCGAGGCAAACCCTGCTGGGCAAGTGTACTGCACATCACTGCATTCATTCCACCATTAATCCACCAAAGCAGGAGTAGGGTCTTATGCCTCGCGGCGGCCCGAACCTAGCTAAATTCCTTGTGTGCTCTCTGTCATGCTGTCGTACACTGATATGCTCTTTGTGCAACCCAACGCTCCCCTGCCGAACCAGCAAGGGGCCACCCGGTCCCATAGGTGGCCGCGGATATCCCGCGACAACAGCCCCCTATAAAAGAAGAGAAGAATCACCTAAAAGGAGAAGCAAAAGAGAAGAATCACCTCCAAGGGAGATAAGGAGTAGAGATGATCGTTATGAACGAAGAACCTCTCGCAGAAGCAAGGATTCGAAAAGGAAGGACAAGTCATCAAGGAGCTATACAAAACGAAGACATCAAGCTCATGTTGGTGAATGGGTATGCAGCTCTGACTCTTACCACCACTCTGAGAGAAGTTATCACTCCAACTCCGAATATACTCAAGATGAAGGTGTTGCCGGTCTAGCACTTGTATCAACCAACTCCTATGACATTTTTGATTCACCAAATGAAGGAATTGGAAGGTGCTTCATGGCTAAAGGCCCAAAGGTATCACACCCCGAGTATGTTGATTTCAATAGTGATGAAGATGATTTGCTAGGTGATGATGATTTACTTGTTGACAACTCTAGTGATGAAAACTATGATGAATTTGCTATTAATCATGCTAATCAAGATAAAATGAATGATGATGATAAGAAGGAGATTGAGCGTCTAACTAAAGAACTAAACACTCTTAATTTAGCTCATGAAACTACCTTAGAAGATCATGGAGAGCTTTTAAAGACTCATGAGAAGCTACGCTTTGAAAAACTCAACCTAGAGCAAGAGCATGGGTTCTTAAAAGCAATCAATGATGATCTTCGTGAGAAAAGTTCTTCTTACATTGCCAAGTGTTTACTCTTGTCTACTTACATGCCACAAGTAAAATCTATCAACAAGAACAGGAAAGATTCTTCATCTAGTAGTAACAATAATCATGCTAATCTAATATTGTTGCTTCTAGTAGTTCTCTTGAATCCACTAATGATTCTCTTAGCCAAGTTACACTTGAGCAAGAAAATAGCTTATTGAAGGGAATTATAGAGAAAGGTGTTTACAAGAGCCTTGCCGGAAGTAAGCAATTTGAGGAAATTATACGCAAGCAAGGAAGACGCCAGAAGAATCAAGGTGTTGGTTTTGAACGAAAGTTCAATGCCAATGAAGTTGAGTGGGAAGAAGATCGATACCCCAAGACGAAGTTTGTTCCTCAACAAGAGAAGTATGATCCTACTTCCTTCAAGGGGACACAAGCTCAAGATGATCTTCCCCCACAAGACCACAAGAAAAAAGGGAAGGACAAGCTTCAAGAGGAGATTGATGCATTTGAAGAAGCTCCTAAGGCCTTAGTCAAGTGGGTTCCCAAGACTACATCAAGTTCTACTTCATCAAGTATGACTACAACTCCAAGGATTCCCATCAAGTTGATGTGGATCCCGAAGAAGAAGAACTAGAGAGTTCTTGAGGGTGACTCCACCAACATATTTCACTCATATCATTTTGGCAAGAACAAGTGCAATCAACTTCCACATCTTGCACTAGTTCAAGGAGTCACAAACCCTCTTGTTGGTAAGACAAGGGACAAGGTAACCTAATGCTTTCATGGACATCATCTTGTGTGTACTTCAATCTATGTCTATGGATATCCTTGTTTGTTCCTTGTGGGACTAACTCATGTAGGTATTGAAGGTGCAACTCACTCCAATGGATTGCTGCAAATGATCTACATCAACATTGAGCATCCACATCTTCGACATCTACATGAAGTCATCATCGACAAAACCCAAGGTTAGTTCATCCCTCTTAGGGGGATATCACATCTAGGGGGAGCTTTACTCTAAGAATTGAGCTAAGGCAACTCTAATGGTGTGAACACAACAATGCTTTATGTAAAAGTGGTAACCCCACTTGTGCTTAAATGATGAGTATGACCTACGATCAAATGCTCTCATTTGACTCCTCAGTCAATATACTCATATATAGATGACCTAGTCATCGCCAATTGCTTGATAGATGCTGGAGTGTTTGTGCATGCTTTGGCACATATTTCATTTGCCATCTTATTGTGTTAGCATGTTGATTGCATATTTTTCTCATTTAAGGACATCCATTTGTTGCTTTGATAGTTTGGCTCTTTGTCTTTTGCCAAATGGATGGACAAGAATGCCTAAGAACTTCCTCTAGCTATCTATGCTTTTCTCTTCTCAAACTCTATTCATGCTACGTCACAAAGTTTGATCAAGCCAGATTCGAACCCTCTCGGTGAGGAGCACTCGGAGTCACCGATTCGTCATAGACTTAAACTTCCAAAACCTCTCTTTGTATTCCGGTCTGATCGATTCATACCTTTCGGTCACACCGAGTTCACTAAGTTGATCTAGGTTTTCAATCTCGGTGCAACTGATTAGAACAATTTGGTCACACCAATTTGTAGTAACCGCTTGCGATTTTACATCTCGGTGCCACCGAGTCGTTCCACTCGGTCACACCGACAGGGTCAGGATATAAATAGCCACGGGTCAAATTTTGGAAATTTCTCCGAAACCCTTCGCCCGCGCGTATCCTGCTCTGCCGACTCGGGTCTTCGAATCGTCCTCTCATCGCCAGCGACTACCTGCCATTGGTCTCCATCGCCGTCAACGGGAATCTTCACCGCCGTTGTCGCCATAGCGAGCTCATCGCCAAGTTAGGGTATGAGTCGATCCTTTGTGCAATCTTTAGCTCCATTTCTTAGCACAAAGTCAATGCCATGATTCTTACCATGTTTGAGATACTTCTATCCAATAAAAACTTCCTTTAGATTAGATTTGATTCGAAAATTTAGGGTTAGGTTTCCGCCGAACTCATCTCGGACCGACCGAGTTGTAGAAATCAGTCTCACCGATTTGGCCTATGCCATTGCACTTGTAACTTTCGGTCTGACCGAAACTTGCAAATCGGTGTGACCGAGTTCAACTCTCAGTTAAACCCTAGCAATGTCAGAGTCACCGAACTGTGTCTCGGTCTGACCGATTCCACTAGTTTAGACTCCAAAGTTGCTTCGGTGTCACCGAGTTTAACAAATTAGTAGCTCCGAAATGCTTTCTGTGGAAAACTTAAACTAAGTTTTTTACTCAATTGTTTTACAAAAATCTCTGCACTTTGTGACGCTCATCCAATCTATCTCAACTACATCTATTCACAGGGTCAACTTTTAGTTTGCAGTGTCAGCTATGTTAGATCAGAGTGATAGCCAGAACAAGTCTGAAGAGCAAGTTAACCTGAGTGAGGGCACTAGTCCCTCTGGCAGTTAGGATGAGGGTAGCAGAAGCACCCCAAGCAACTTGCCCAAGGCAGCAACAAGAACAAGGAGAAAGAGAAACTTTGTTTCAGAGGATGAAGACTATGTTGCAGCTGAGGAAGAAGTCAGCTCCAAGAAGAAAGTTGTCAAGAAGGAATTTGGCACAGCTGCTTCAACTAAGCCAGGTCTGAACAAGAAGGCCCCTGCCAAGAGAGTGCCTATGTCTAAGGCCAGAGCCTCAACTTTTGAAACCTCCAAATCAGCTGTTGGAGAGGCTGCTGGTGAGGGCAAGAAAAAGAAAGAAAGGAAGAGAGGGAGATTGTCGGTGTCATAACCGGCAGATCTCGGGTAGGGGGTCCCGAACTGTGCGTCTAAGGATCGAAGGTAACAGGAGATAGGGACACGATGTTTACCCAGGTTCGGGCCCTCTTGATGGAGGTAATACCCTACTTCCTGCTTGATTATCTTGGATGATTATGGGATTACAAGAGTTGATCTACCTCGAGATCGTAATGGCTAAACCCTAGATGTCTAGCCTGTATGGTTGTGATTCTCATTCCCTCTACGGACTAAACCCTCCAGTTTATATAGACATCAGAGGGGCCTAGGGTTGTACAGAGTCGGTTTACAGAGGAAGGAATCTTCATATCCGAACGCCAAGCTTGCCTCCCACGCAAAGGAGAGTTCCATCCGGACACAGGAGGAAGTCTTCTGTCTTGTATCTTCATGGCCCATTAGTCCGGCCCACGTCACATAGTCCGGATGCCCGAGAACCCCTTAATCCAGGACTCCCTCAGCAGCCCCTGAACCAGGCTTCAATGACGATGTGTCCGGCGCACAGATTGTCTTCGGCATTGCAAGGCGGGTTCCTCCTTCGAATACTTCAAAGTAGCCCTCGAACAAAGAAAACGTGTCCGGCTCTGCAAAACAGGCACCACACACAACCACAAAGAGTATAATATTTAACAAGTCCCATCTACTGACAATTTTTGTAGCGAGACGTTACGTCCCTGCCCGGTTATTATTTCGAACCGTTTTTTAGCCTCCCGCTCCATGTTTCGAGACGCGGTTTTCATTGGCACATCTTGTCGAAGCAGAGATCGTGTCCCCTTATCACGGGATCCTCATCAATACGGGTGTGGGTAATCCAACCGCGCTGTCCACACAACCCTTGGGGAATAGGCGAGTTTTAAGGCGAATGGGGAGGCGCTTGATATTCGCTGCCTTTATAAGAGGATGAGGATCCGCTCTTTCACCCATGCCTTCTTCCTCTCTGCCCATCCGTTCTCGAGCTCCAGCGCCCAAGCTTCCATCCTTTCTGCCCCCAGAAAGCACTCCAACCATGTCCGGATCTGGAACGCAGGGCAAGTGGATGGCTTCCTCCGTCACAGAGGGGAACATCACGAAGCTCCGGGAAGCGGGGTATTTGGCCCAGGAAATCGCCCACCGGCTCCCAGCTAAGGGGCAGATCATCCCCACCCTGGGGCCCAACGAGAGGGTGGTATTCATCCCCCACTTCATCTGCAGGTTAGGATTTCCCCTTCACCCCTTCGTTCGCGGACTCATGTTCTATTATGGGCTAGATTTCCACGATCTAGCCCCAAATTCTTTCCTCAACATCTCGGCATTCATTGTCGTGTGCGAGGCCTTCTTCCGCATCCCACCCCACTTCGGATTATGGCGGAAGATCTTCAATGTGAAGCCAAAGGTGGTGGATGGTCAACACGCAGAGTGCGGAGGCGCTATGGTGAGCAAGCTGTCCAACTTCACATGGCCCAAATGCACCTTTGTGGAGACCGTCAAAGGGTGGCAACAGCAGTGGTTCTACGTCACAAAGCCCCGCGACACCACCTGGGCCGCAGCTCCCGAATTCAAGTCCGGGCCCCGATGCGGCTCACCTCCTGGCTAAAGAAGGGCCTGGACTGGGCTTCGTCGGATGAGGTGACAGCGCTGCAGACACGCATCAAGAGCATGGTGGACAAGAACATTAAGCTCGTCAACGTGATCCAGGTGATGCTTTTTCGGCGGATCCTTCCTTGCCAAAGCCGGACTTGCAATTTGTGGGAGTTCGATCCGGCCAAGCACCAGACCTTGCAACAGTTCTTTGGCTCCACGCACGGAGGCATGTGGAAGGTGCTTTTCAAGGCCAATGAGACGTGGCTGAAGACGACCGAGGACCGTGGTTATAACCTGACCCATCCAGCCAGTCCAGTAAGTTTTTCGTATTTCCAGGTGTATACTCTACCTGTGCATTCAAGGAAGATGTCTAAGCTTCTCCATTTATCTTTTCAGGGCTGGACAAAGAAGGCGAAGCGGATCCAGTGTCCGGCTCCGCTACCTGAAAACCTAGCAATCCCACTTCTGACGAAGATGCTGGTTCCGGCGCCCTACCAGGCTCCTAAGAAGAAGGCCAAGAAGAAGGGTCAGGCGGCAAAAAGTGGCCTTCGCCGTAATGGTTGCGCCCGAAGACGCCGAAACCCACTCCTCACCCGCCGAAGACGACGACGAGGAGGAGGAAAGAAATTCTCCCCTGAGGGGGGAAGGAAGAAAAGGGCAGCCTCCATGGATCTGGAGGCAGAGGCGTCCAAGAAGGGGAGGGTCTCCCTCGCGGATAACTCCGCGTTGGACACTAATAGCAGCTTCGAGTGGCGCCCCAGGGAGAAGCCCCTGGCCGAATCGTAAGTACTCAAAGGCACTTATACACATATATATCTAGCTTCTTTACTTCGTGGTTTTAATATGTTGAATCATGCGCTGCAGTCCAACTCACGCCCGTCCCCAGTGATCCTCATCTTCGGGGAACTCGCTAGATCCAAATGTGATGGACAGCGGGTCACTTCCAGCGGCCTCCTCCCCCAAGGCTACGGACGATGCCGAGGTGTTGTCCTGAAGGACCTTCCCAGGCCGGGGAGAGGTACAGGAGGCCGTCAGGGTGGCGCTAGAGGGTGATACCTCGGCCGTCGGACACATGGGGGAGCAGATCCCCCTGGAAACTGGCGATGGGGGTCATACTCAATTCGGCCCCCAGTCGAATATTATTCCAGAGGCCCATACGGCTTCGGAATCAGGTAAGCTGCCTCCTTTGAAAGTAGGTGCACCTATTCCGCCGGTGACCTCTGTCCATCCAGAGGCACCGGATACTCTACTGGAAGCGCTGCGAGGTGCTTCCATTGTGGAGGAACACCGTATCCTTATGGGTACGGTGGTTGAGACGGTTCAGTCTGCCAAGAGCGGACTGACCGAAGCCTGCGCCAGCCTTCTAACAGGCTTTGAGGTATGTGATGTAATTATGCAAAAAGAATGTCGTAGTATAGACAGTAGCCCCTGAGACTCTGTCCGGTGTTTGAAAAGAAAGGCCGGACAGAGGATCGAATAATTTTCGCAGGAGACTAATCATATGTGTCTATGTGAACAAGCAGGCGTCGATGCTGGCTGTGACCTCCCATGCTGCCGAAGTCTCCAAACTGAAGCAGAGTCTGGAGCAGGCCGATGAAGAGCTCGACCATGTTAAAAGACAGCTAGAGGGCAAGCAAGGTATGCAACGGCCTATTCAGATCTAAAATGATATGAATTGTTTGTGTTGATCATGTTATTATGATGTTTCAAAGGAGCTGCGGCTGAGGTGGAGTCCCTCAAGAATGCGTTGGCCGAGGCCCAAAAGAAGGCGGAGAAGGAACAAGCCGCCCGCAAGAAGCACGAGTCAAGGGTCGGGGAGGTTCAGCAGGAGCTCAAGGATGCCATAAAGAAATGCGAGTCCTTGGGGCGCAAGATTGCGGACCAAGAGTCTGAACTTGCTAAGGCCCGCCAAAGCGCACAAGATGCCCGGGTTGAAGCCCAGGGCGCCCTCCGGGAAATCCAGGAGGCCAAGCAAATTGCGACGGGTAAGGCCTTTATTATGCAGAACAAATTTGTGAAGAAAAGGTACCTCTTACTGACCCGGATTTGGAGTTCTCCAGGAGCATTTGCGGATCTGCCGCGGAGTGTTGCTGATGCTGTAGAGTTCTTCCGAGCCGAAGAGGGGAGCTCAATTGAGAAGTTGTTCTGGTCGCAATACCTTGCGCCAGAGCATCCAGTGCCCTTTAGCGATCATCTGAAATAGCTGACCGAACTGCATAGGGTGGCTGAATTGGCCATGAAGGATTTGATAATCCGTCTATGGCCTGCCAAAGCCATGCCCAGCAGCTACTTCGGGTTCGTGAAGCGGCTGGTCGATGCCTGCCCCTGGCTTGATGCCATAAAGTGGTCGGTCTGCATCGAAGGTGCGTGGACGGCCTTCGCCCGTGTCAAGGTACAGTGGGCGAAGATGAACGCTGTCAAGCTTGCGACCGAGGGACCGCCCGCGGGCAAGGAGCATCGCACGCCCGAGCAGTATTTTGATGATGTCCTGGAGGGATCCCGCATTGTAGAGGGACAGTGTGCGAAGGACATTATCTTTGAATGAATACATTCATGTCATCCAGTCCTGTATTATGAAACAAAGCCTATATGTAATATATTGCTTGCTGTTGTTGAATTTTTTCCTCCTATGCGGCCATTTATCAAATCTGAGAGTTGGCTAGTCATCGGCTTCAGCCCCCACATAGGTAGTACGGGGGTGTTCGGGTTGGAACCTAAACACACTTGACCCAAGAGTTTGGTCCTTGAAGGAGGTGTTTAGCGCAGCGAACCAGGCAATCGGACTATGTGGCTTTATCACCCTCACTTAGCCATAGGAGTTTGACAATAGGAGTGTAGGCACAACCCCTAGTTAGTATTTGTTTATCCAGACTAGGGTGCTATAGACACCTGATCGGGTGAAGGTTGATCCATCGCATAATGCGGAAAAAATCACAGGAGATTTATGTTTAGCCTCCGAATAGCAGACCAGCTCTCGCCGCATCATGACAGTCAGTTTTCGGCTTTCTCTACTGAGGTGCTTATCCGGACAAACCAGAAACACAATCGCACTAGTTCTCCCTTTACTACCCTAGCCGATAAGACGGAACATAAGGTAGCAAGCACAGGAGCCGGGCAACCCAACTATTGACCAAAGACATGATTCGGAGCCGATGCATATAATGCTATATTCGGGGTCCCGAACTATACCGTAAAAAGTGTTCGGACTTGTTGCCAACGTATGGAGCGCGATGGAGCCCCTGGCGAATTAAGTTGTACCGAAGTGTACGGGTGCCATCGATAAGAATAGCGGAATATAGTGAAGGAGTAAGCCAGTGCCACATATGTTTGGCCGCAAACTGTTTCCATTATAATTTGATTGACACGTCAATGCGTATTTGTACAATACTGCGATAATCAACAGGGCTATTTAACATGCCGAGACCAACGGGAAGCTGCGTGCGGGTCCTGAAAACAGGCAAAGTGATCGTCAAGAAGATCATCTAGATATTCGGCCACACGTCTATGCTGCTTGCCGCCTTGGTTTGATCATCCTTCGAAAGGATCGATGATCAGGCCATCGTGAGGGGCCTGTGGAAAAGAAACCTGAAAAAAAGAAAAGGGAAAGTATGTGTGCCCAGGTAAGGTCGAGCCGTATTGTGGAGCACGATCGAGTTATGCCTCCGTCTTTGCCCATGGTATTTTGAGTGTGTAGTTATGTACGCACGGTATGTACACCGTCATTCGGTCGGGACTAAGACAGAGGCCGAATTGCTAGTCGAACTCCTGACGAGCTGGACTGTCATGCTGCGAGTAGTCTGGACTCGTTTAATAGTGTCCGGGGGCTTGGCCGCTGAATTGATGTTCTGCTTGATCAGGCCGCCCCGTACTTCCACTGCCAGGGCCGCGGTGTGCTCCTCGGTACGAAGGGTGTGTTCCATGTTTCCGTTCACTGTTATGACACCGCGTGGTCCGGGCATCTTGAGTTTGAGATATGCATAGTGCGGCACCGCATTGAAGCGAGCAAATGCGGTTCGTCCGAGCAGTGCGTGACAACCACTGCGGACGGGGACGATGTCGAAGATCAAGTCTTCACTTCGGATGTTGTCCGGTGATCCGAAGACGACTTCCAATGTGATTGAGCCTGTGCAACAGACCTCTACACCTGGTATTACTCCTTTAAAGGTAGTTTTCGTGGGCTTGATCCTTGACGGATCGATGCCCATCTTGCGGACTGTGTCCTGATAGAGCAGGTTAAGGCTACTGCCACCGTCCATGAGGACTCGCGTGAGGTGGAATCCATCAATGATTGGGTCGAGGACCAGTGCGGCCGAGCCGCCGTGACGAATACTGGTCGGATGGTCCCTGCGATCGAAAGTGATCGGGCAAGATGACCATGGGTTGAACTTTGGGGCTACTGGCTCTATCGCATAGACGTCCCTGAGCGCGCGTTTGCGCTCCCTCTTGGGGATATGAGTAACGTATATCATGTTCACCATTTGGACTTGGGGGAAACTTCTTCTGCCCCCCTGTGTTCGGTGGACGGGGCTCCTTGTCGTTGTCCTCACTTGGCGACCCCTTCTCCTTGGTCTCGGTATTTAACTTACCGGCCTGTTTAAAGACCCAACAGCTTCTGTTGGTATGATTGGCGGGTTTATCGGGGGTGCCATGGATCTGACATGGTCGATCGAGGATTCAGTCCAAGCTAGATGAGCCCGGGTTGTTTCTTTTAAATGGCTTCTTCCGCTGGCCGGACGTGGAGCCGCCGAATCCGGTGTTGACCGTCGTGTCATCGGTATTATCACCGTTGCTTCGACACTTGTGCCTATTGCGTCGGCGCTTGCCGTTGCTATTTCTGGCTTCAGAGGTGCCAGGTTCGCTTGCATTATTATTGGTACGGACTAGCCAACTATCTTCGCCCACGCAAAAGCGGGTCATAAGTGCCGTGAGGGCTGCCATGGACTTCGGCTTCTCTTGGCCGAGGTGTCGGGCGAGCCATTCGTCGCGGATGCTATGCTTAAAGGCCGCTAGGGCTTCGGCATCCGGACAGTCGACGATCTGGTTCTTTTTAGTTAGGAACCTAGTCCAGAATTTCCTGGCCGACTCTCCGGGCTGTTGAACTATGTGACTTAAGTCATCGGCATCCAGAGGTCGGACGTATGTACCCTGGAAGTTGTCGCGGAAGGCGTCTTCCAAGTCCTCCCAGCTGCCAATGGAGTTTTCTGGCAGGCTGTTTAACCAATGTCGAGCTGGTCCTTTGAGCTTTAGCGGGAGGTATTTGATGACATGAAGATCGTCGCCGTGAGCCATTTGAATATGGAGAAGAAAGTCCTCAATCCATACTGCGGGATCTGTTGTTCCATCCTATGATTCGATATTCAGGGGTTTAAACCCTTCTGTGAATTCGTGCTCCATTACTTCGTCAGTGAAGCAGAGAGGGTGTGCGGCGCCTCTATATCAGGCCAAGTCGCGATGCAGTTCGGATGGAGTCCGTCTGCGCTTTTCGGTCGGAATGTAGTTGTGTTTGTCGCGCCCGGCTAGATAGCCATCCTCGCGCGTCGGGGCACGCCCCCGCGATCCGTAGATCAATCTGGTCTGACCAGCTCTATTTTCCAGGTCCTGCCGTAGGTCGTACATATATCCACGAGCTGTTGTGTCTCTACCTTTACGGCGAGGTAGTGCGGGCTGGTGTTCGGCTTGAGCTGCCGTCTTGTCACGACCACGTGGTGGTCGGTCTGCCGCGTTACGCGCTGATGGTATGGGCTCCAGCGCCTCATCGTCAAATTGAGGTAGCAGCTTACGCTTCGGGTAACTCTTGGTTGGGCGACCGAGGCTGTATTCCTCGGCTGCCAGGACATTAGTCCACCTGTCGTTGAGCAGATCTTGGTCATCTTGAAGCTACTATTGTTTCTTTTTCAGGCTCCTTGCAGTGGCTATTAGACGGTGCTTAAAGCGCTCCTGCTCAAGGGGTTCCTTAGGCACGATAAAGTCTTCATCGCCGAGGCTCACCTCATACTCGGAGAGTGGAAGGTAATTACTGTTCTCCGAGTCTTCGTTTGCAGCCTATTCATCAGGGCTAATTTGCCCATCTTCCCGGTCGTCCTGTTCAAAGGTTGGCTCGACGGGGTTTTCTTAGTCTTCGGCGTCGTCCAGAGTATTGTTGTCTCTGGTGCCGGTGTTGCTGTCTTTTCCACGGCGTGATTTAGAGCGGCGCCGCTGACGTTGGCGCTTTGGTTGTATCTCAGGAGGTGTATCCTCAACTGGATTTTTCTCGTTATCGCCGTTATCTTCTTTGGGTGTATCCACCATGTACACGTCATACGAAGAGGTGGCCGTCCAGCGTCTGGTAAACGGCGCGTTTTGGGCCGGTTCTTCTCCGGCATCATCGTCCATATCGTCGATGTCTTCGGAGCCATAATCGAGCATATCAGTTAAGTCCTCCATAGTGGCTATGAAGTGGGTGGTGGGATGGATATAAAATTCCCCGCTCTCAGCCCCTAGTCCGGGTTGGACGTAGTTCGGACGTTGCCCCTCTGTAATGACGAGGGATCGCATTAAGTCCAGAGCCTCCCTTAAAGGTGAGGTTTGGCCAGGGGGGAGAGGTTTCGTGGAGTACGGTAGGAAGGAAACTCCTTGGTCGAACTTACACAATGCTGACTCCGAGGGTCCAGAGCCAGTGTTCGGAGAAGAGTCCGGCTTTATGATGATGGCCGTTGACACTACTTCTTCCGACTCTCCCGGGCTAGGCTCAATAGCCGCTAAGAGTGCGGGTGTCAGGACCCCGATCCTAAGTCACACCGATCTAGCATGTAACACATCATATCACTTTGCGGCCTCACGCACGGTATTCCCACGGGTGCCACCCTACCTGGCCCGGGACCGTTTGCGCCTTTTGGCTCACGTATATGATAGTGTCGCTAGCATCCACATGATAGAGAACCCGGGCCGACATGACTAGTCGTAAACCCAAAGTGGCACTAACTTACAGGGACAGCCATACATGACCCATCAACGAATGTGTCGGTCATCAGCGAGTGAATCCGGGTTGTAGCAAGCTAACAGGACTCTGGTAGACACCGCGTGACATTTCCCTGTAGGGACAGACACAGGAACGAAGAAGGACACATGCCGGCCAGCCTAAGTGTTCCGGAGCAGTAGCAAGCTACCATGGCTCAGTGGAAGCACTAGGAGACATTTCCCGGTAAGAGAGGCTACCAAGGATAAACAACTAGGTTGTCGGATCCCACACATACCAAGCATTTCAATAACATACACACAATATGCTTGATATGTGCAAATACAACATGGCATCACAACAAAACTCTACGACTCAAATTATTTATTCATTAGGCTCTGAGGAGCCAAATATTACAAACATGGGTCTGATGACCCAGCATTCAAGTCATACAAGCAATAAGCACATGCGGAAGCTTAACTTGTCTGAGTACAGACAACTACAAATGACCTGACTAACCACACAAGTCTCTAGTCCAGGTTTATCGCCTATTCGGGTTCCATCCGCAAGGAGATCCGGCCGGGGTGTAGCTCACGGCCCCAAACGATATGAGCAGGGTTCCCAAGCCCACCAAATGGGCGATGCTTGGTACACCATGCCACAGCACCTAGTCTGTCCCAAGCCCACCTGTATCGGGTGCCACTTGGTAGACTAATAGCACTACCAACAAACACCAGAAACTAGTTACAACTCCTTGACAGAGATCAGGTTGATTAATAAGTCGAGAGAGCTTGGAGTGCCTCGAGCCCAATGTGTGGTAGTAGCTGTTCATGGATCACAAACACAGAACTCAGTTCCTGAGGACGGTTTCAGTGAGACAACCCACCATGTACTCCTACATGGCCTCTCACCGCTACCTTTACCAAATCGTGTTCACACACTTAGCTCTCAACAGTAAGACATGTTCACCATATTCCAATTCATCCCCGATGAATCAGACCTGACTCAACTCTAAGAAGTAGCAGGCATGACAACAAGCATGAATGAGTAGGCACATCACCGCAACATGCAACAGTTGAATCGCTGTTGTCCTAATGCAATAAAAGAGAGCAGGAGCGAGAGAGTGGGATTGTATCATAATGAACAAGGGGGTTTTGCTTGCCTGGCACTTCTGAAGATAGTATAGTTCTTCATCCGTCTCATCGATCTCATCGTCGGAACCACGTCTACTGAGAGGGGACAAATACCGGCAAACAAGAGGGAACACAATCAATGCAATGCAACAATATGATGCATGAATGTGACATGGCAATATGATTTTCATTGAGCTAATGCAACTAGCAACACAATTAAGTGTAGTTGGTTTGAACCCAAGTTTGAAATTCAAACTCCACATGTGGTTATTCAAATGCCATTCATTTGATTTGTCCTAAACAGTAGCCAACAGTTGTTCTAACATGCATGAAAATGGTACAGTAGGATAGATTGGATTTTTCTGATCATTTTTTTTGAAGGTTAGACAGTAGGAAAAGCTCCTACTGCAAAATTATATTAATCAAAGAAAACAAGTTTAGATGTTACATGGGGGGAAGAGTGGGGGGACTTTACAAGATCATAAGAATTTACAAAACGTGACTCATAAGGAGACTATGCTATGGAGTCTAGGAAGTCAGCAATCAGATGTTTCTTATGGGCAGGCAGTCTGTGAGCAATGTTGGAGAAATCAGCTATGAACCTGGCCCTCCAAGAAGAGAAGGAGGGTGTCATTTGCCGGAAGAAGTTATTGTTCCTTTCTTTCCAGAGACTCCAAGTGGCCACAAGGAAAACGTCCACGAGTATTTTTTGATGATATCTGTCTTTCAAGTGGGTCACCATATCTAAGCGGTCTCCAACCGTCGGCCAGGTTATGTTGAGGGTGCACCAGCATCGCTTACTGAACGTGCAATGGAAGAAAAGGTGCTCAACAGTTTCCTCAATATGTTCCCCACATAGCAAGCAGTCCAGGTTAGTCCCGATGTTATAATGCCTATGCTTCAGCATGTTACGAGTGTTAAGGAGATCAACCAGGAGGAAGCACCCAAAAACCTTAATCTTAGGAGTACTTTTGGCTTTCCACAGCCATCCAAAGGCTGCGTGGGCATTTACCTCGCGAAAGAAGAACTTATAATAGTCTGTGGTTTTAAAGAGTTGTGCTCCCCACGTGCAAATCCAAACATCTTTGCCCTCAGAGAGGGTGACGGAGCTGACATCCTGTTGGAGGGCTCGGAGTTCTTCATGAGCTTGAACAGAGAGGGGTAGGTGAAACGCCTCCCGTATGTTTGAGATCGAGAGCATTTTTTGGACAGAGGCATCTTCTGTGGTCGTGTAGGAAAACGCTCGAGGAAAAGTTTCCTCGAGGACACGTTGGTTCCAATCATCTTTCCAGAACAGGGTTGACCTACCATCATTGATCAAGACTTTCGTTACCCCACGGTAAGTCGGCATGAGTTTCACAAGCTCCCGCCACCAGAAGGAGCCGCATGGGGCCGTTGCGTGCGGGATTGCATCCGAGTAGTATGTGTCCCAGATGAGCTTCACCCAAGGCGTGTTGTTTTGGTTATAGAACTTATGGAGCATCTTAAGCAGCATCGCATCATTTTGGACTTTAAGATTGAGCACTCCGAGACCTCCATTCTTTTTTGGACGGCACACCATGTCCCAAGCTGCCAGAGAATTAGATTTGTCACCCGTCTCGGTCTTCTTCTTCCAAAGCCCATGTATTCTGATTTTATCAAGCTGTTCAATGATTTTAGGTGGCAGACGCAGCACTCCCATGGGATAAATAGCCAGGGAAGTGACTAGAGAATTCATAAGCGCCAGTTTCCCAGCGTACGGCATGAGAGACATAGCCGCAGTGATCCTGCCTTCGGCTTTGCATACCCAGGGAGTCATATCCAGCACCGAGGGTTTAGTGGTTCCAAGGGGGAGGCCAAGGTACGTGAATGGCATGCAGGCCGTGATGCACCCAAAGATAGCTGCTAGTTCCTGGCATTTGTCATTTGGAGTGTTGATGGGAATCAACGTTGATTTATGAAAGTTGATGTGTAGACCCACAGAGGCAGCATAGTCGGTAAGGATTTTTTTCATGGTCGCCGCTTGTGTTACGCACGCCGGCATGATGATTATTGTATCATCGGCGTATTGGATCACAGGAAATTTGGTCGTGTTGGAGGCAGGGATAGGCAGTTGCAGGCGATTTTGCTCCAAAGCCTCATTGATAGCTGCCTAAAGCAAGTCCGCGGCAAGGACAAAAATGAGGGGAGAAAGAGGGTCCCCTTGTCGCACCCCGCACTTACACCAAAATTGCTTACCAGGGACTCCGTTAAGCAAGACAGAGGATTTACCCGAAGAGGAAAGGCTCGTGATCCAGGACATCCATTTATCGTTGAACCCCATGCTTCTCATAATTTGGATGATGGCATCATGTTTCACAGTATCGAATGCCTTGGCAAAGTCTAGTTTGAGAAGGATAATTTCACGTTTAGAAGCTTGGCATTGATGTATGTATTCGAAGGCCCATGCAAGGCAGTCATGGATGGATCTCCCCTTCAAAAACCCATACTGATTATTGTGTACAATTTTTAGGATCACTCTTTGAAGACGGTTGGCTAGAATCTTGGTGATAAGTTTGAGACAGCAGTTAAGCAATGTGATGGGCCGGAAGTCGTTGACAGCTTCTGGGGCTCTGATTTTAGGTATGAGTGTGATGTACCCATAGTTTAGACTTTCAAGGTTTATACTACCACTGTGGAATTCCTCGCATAGAAGATAAAAATCTTCCTTGATTATAGGCCAACAAGCTTTAAGGAACGCACCGTTGAAGCCGTCAGGGCCCGGAGCACGATCAGGAGGCATTTCATTAATGACATCATCAATCTCTTTATGCGTAAAGGGCACAGTTAAGCTATCAAAATCCACTTCTGCACGCATCATACGGGACAAGTTGAATCGCATTGGAGAAGTGTTCTTTGTGCCGAGACGTTTTTTGAAGGCTTCGAACAGGATAGATTCTTTGCTAGAGTGATCATCCACCTGTAACCCATCATCAGTTTTCAGACTGGAGATGCAGTTTTTTTCTATATCTTTCCGTGGCCACAGTTTGGAAGAATTTAGAGTTCTCATCACCAAACTTGATCCATCGAATGGTGCACCGTTTCTTCCAGTACTCTTTTTGATATCGCAGGAGCCGGAGCAGATGAGATCAAAGAATGCGTTGGAAATTCCCCTCGGGGGTGGTTAAATCACGTTTATCCTCAATATTGTCCAATTCCAGGAGAGCATTATTAGCGTTCTCAATTGCTATTTTCAAGCATGTGATTCTTTTGCTCCAGATGGTGAGATCATGCCTGAGGTTTTTAAGTTTCTGACAAAGTCTGGAGGCGGCATTATTATTCTTTCCATGTCTGATGGTTTTATTCCATGCAGACTTGACCACATCTAAGAAGCCAGGATGTGCAATCCAATAAGATTCAAAACGGAACAACTTGCATTTAGGAATGGTAGTTTGGATGACGACATTGCAAGGAATATGATCAGAGATTGGTTTTCCCATAGGAGTAACAAGGGTATTTGGAAAAGTGGTCGTCCAGTTAAGCGTCGTGAAAAACCAGTCAAGCTGTTCGAGAAGGGGATTTTGTTGCATATTGGACTAGGTGTAATTTCTACCTTTGATGGGCAGTTCAGTAAGGTTTTGAACCCTGATAAAATCATTGAAAGTGAACATATCGTTGACATCCCCACCAGGTTTGTTGCGATTCTCTGGTGCCCTTATAAAGTTGAAATCTCCAAGAATGAGCCAATCTTCAGAAGATGGAATATTCACGTCAAAGAGCCAATCGGTGAATGATGTCCGTGCATCACCTTGATAAGGGCCATAGACATTTACAAGTTTCCAACGGTGTGGTGACTATCGGGAAGAAAATTCAACACCGAGAGCAAATTGTTCCGATAGGAAAACCGTGCCATCAAAGACATTGCTACACGAGATCGTGATGATACCTCCCGAGGCGCCTACCGCAGGTACGAACGCGAAGGAATCAAAACGTCGTGGGCAAATCAATTTAAGCGTATTAGTGTCAAAAGACTGCATTTTGGATTCCTGAATACATATGACCGTGCAGCCTGACGAGTTGATCGCATTCATAAGAGCTAAATGTTTGTCGGGCGAATTTAAACCACGTACGTTCCAACAAAGAACGTTCCAAGTCTGCAAAAGGACCATGAAAACATACTAAAAGGGAAATAGCTTAAATGGACTCTGAAGTCGAGCCATCATTCCTGACAGAAAGGATCTCATCACTGAGCTCTTCCGCAGGGATAGCACAGAGTTGCGTACCAATGTTCTGCATGGTGCTGACAGGAGTTGGAGGGGGCACTGTCTCATCAGCGGTGTTAACTGTATTCTCCTCCATCTCCTTAGCGCTGGGGAGAGCAGATGGCAGCAGACGGGGCTTCACTTTGGACTTGGTGGTCCGAGACTCTGTGAGCAAATTTGTGCGAAAACCATCATATTTGTTTGACCTGTTGCTGCGTCTGAGAGTGGCAGTGTCAATTGGAGCCTGACTTTTGCCCTTACGACTCTTGTGCTCGTGCAGAGTACTACTTGCACCCCCCAGAGCAGGGCCAGCAGACAGTGGAATTGTAGGCGCAGGTTCAACTTGATAATCATAAAGTGGCAGAAGTGCAACAGTTTCAGCAGACGTAGCAGGCGCAGGCAAAGCAAGCAAGTCCAGCGGCGGCTGAAAGTTCTCCAGAGTGTCATTCTGAATGTCAGCAATAGGTGCAGAGATATGGAGAGCAGCAACATCAGAAACCTCCTGACCAAGATTGGGTGGGTGATAAACCACAATGGCCGAATCAGTAACAGGAGTGGTCTCAGGCTGAAGAGCATCTGTTGCCTCCTCGACAGGCAGTTCCTGAATAAGGACAGAGGAGGTGGGAGCCAGATTGCTGGCTACTTGAGGGACAGAGACAAACTGCAGTCCATCCTCCCCCACAGAAACCTGAATCTCAACACGGAAATGAGCATCTCTCATCCCATATCCGTGTGCCCATGGGCCCATTGTGGCCAACAGAGGACGCATAGCATGGTAAATAGAAGTGTTGAGTTGCTGCCTGGGGATGGGATCCGTCAGGAGAAGAATCATAAGCTGATTACCTTGGTTTGAGAGACCAAGACTCATTCCCTGATTATGAACATCAACAGTGACCGTCAGTAACTCACTTGTAGCAGCCATAGCAGCTTTACATATATAATTTATTTCATTCTGAGTTATATTTATTTTTCTATGAATTTTTGAAGTTTTGGCTATTTTCTAGAATTTCCTGATTATTTTAAATCCAGAAAGTCAATTACTACGTCAGCACTGCGTCATGCTTGCATCAGCGAGTCAACAGCGCTGACTGGAGTCAAATCTGACGTGTGGGGACAACACGTCAGTGTCACAGGGTTAAACAGGGGTGTGTTTAGCCTAATTACAAGATTAGTGGGCGCTGGGGCCGACTGTCAGTGTCACCAGGTTAAACTAACCACGGGGTTAGTGGCTAACCTAATCCGCCACATCACCTAATCAGCGATTAGCCGCTGGTGCTAAGCAGAACGTGGCGGCGCTCCTCGTCCGGCCATCTCCGGCGACGAGAGCTCGCGTGGCTGGGCTCTATGGACGCGTCGCGACGAGGCGCGTCGTTTGGAAGCAGCGGGAGGTGCTGGGGTGGTCGGAATCAGCAACGGCAACGAGCGAGGCGGCGACCGAAGCTCGGGTGGGTGCGGGGTTAGCGCTGCGGCTTGCAAACAAGCTGTCTGTCGCGCTAGCGTTGCTCCACGGGACGTTGCGAGTGCAACGGACGCACGCGCGGGGCCATTTGGTCACCGGGGCTTCGCCGGCGACGAGCCCGTGCGGCGATGGCTACGGTAAGCAAGGGGCGACGGCTACGGCGACCAAACGGGGGTGGGGTTAGGGGGGAAATGACCGGGGGCTCACCGCGGTCACGAAGAGCTTCTCGGCGAGCTCAGGGAGGCACGGACGGCGACGGATTTGACGGCAGCGATCTACGGCCGTGCGCAGAGACGACGGGTCGATGGCGAGGCAACAGGGCGTCCGGCGATCCTCGCGTTGAGGGGGAGCTTCAAGGCGTCGAGGCGGACGTAGGGACAGCACGGGGAGGCGATGGGATGGCTGTGGCTGCGCGTACGGCGGTCGGCATCGACGACCGCGCTCGATGGACGCGCGTGAGAGAGACAGGGGAGGGGAGAGAGGGTGAGGAGTGCTCGAGGGGATTCTGCGGGGATGGCGTGGCGTCTCCAGGGCCGTCTAGGCCGTCGGGGGGTGAAGCAGGCAGGGTGGAGGTGGCCGGCGTGTGGCCGCGCACTCTCACCACACGCCCGTGTCCTCCTGGCGCGAGGAAGGGGACGACTGGCGTCGGCCAGTCAGCTGGGCCGGCCTACTGGGCAAGGATAGCTGGGCCGCCAGGTGAGCCCAGGTAAGGGTTTTTCCCTTTTTTGTTTTCTTTTCTATTTCTGGCATTTGTTTGATTTAGTTTTAGGCACTAAATCATTTTCTTTTATTCTGACAAATTTTTGTAGGGACTATTTGAATTATTCCAGAGCCCCTCACATTTACCCAGAATTATTGGACATATATAAAATATACATATATATCCAATGCAAATAATTATTGCATTAGTTCCAAATGCCCAAAATAAATATTTATGAGCTCCTAAAAATATTGTTTTGAATTTTACCTCTGACCAATATTTTCAGAGAGAAACTTGAACATTTTCTTGGACCTATTTGGAGCAATTTTTATCTTGGTCATTTCCAGAAATGATTTCTGAGGCTTTCACATGTCCCCATTTCATGTTCATTGAAATATAAACATGATGCAAACAACAGTAGCTAGCCTAGAGCATACCAGAACTATGGATGTGACAACTCGCCCCCACTAAAAAAGAATCTCGTCCCGAGATTCAAGACGTGAGGTAAGTAGAAAGAGGGGACACAAAGCTAACACGATCTTCATGATCCAATTGCCCTTCTCAAAGATGTTGGTTCGTTGCTCCAATTGATCTTGTCGTCTTTGCTTTCTAGATCTTCATCCAACAGGAAGACGATAGAGAGAAACTCTATAGTAATTGATCTCCTCGAAGTTCGAGCACTCAAGATCAACTCATGGACTGAGACGGAAGAATGTCTCTTGAGCTGGGACACAAGACACGCATCAGGGGTGAAAGGAAATAAATGGCAATTGCTCAATTTGGTAGGCAACAATTCCACGCTGGAGTAGGATGGTGCATGGTTTTCAAGGTAGTGAGGAGATAATTGCCATGATTCAATAACGGGACACCTCGGGGAAGGTGACTCGTAGAATTATTCCCTTAAGTGACAAAAAGAATTACTTTTGATACAGAGATCATTGAAACTCTCTATACCAGTCTAAGGAAAATCACAATTTATCGTTTCAAGGAATTCGAAAGAATGGCATACTCAGTTTGGAAAGGGAACTAGAATTATAAGACAACTCGGCAAAAGGAAGGCACATTCCAATTGATACCAAGGATATAACCTAGTGTCTGAGCATGCTCTCAAGAACTTGAGAATTTCCATACTCATCAAGGTTTTACCAACATCCGTGCCAAGGATCCTGGCAACGCTTCATACTACCATGATGAATAGTGGTGGATAATGCAGATGCAAAGGAAGACAACACTTTCTCAGATTTCACCTTGACTGGGCCAAGGAAACAAAATTCTGGATGACCGACCGAGAGGCATTTAGCACTCTGCTTCTAATGTTCTCCTTGATGTACTAGTTACCACGATCATGCTTAAAGCATTAACATGGCCATCAAGTATAGGTTGGACTTCGGGAGCTCAAGAATCCATAAGGATCAACTTCTAGAATAAGTCATGTGAGATCCTCATGGGGAGTGACCAAACGGCTTAATCAAGATACTACAATAATAGTGCTTCCAGCTAGGTGCGTCCACTTCACTGGAACCTATATCATAGTTCTTGGAAGAAGTTCCAACCATCATATCTGCCTAAGATTCAGATCTAATTGGTAACAGGATAATTCAGACAATGCGTCTGGAAAGAAAGTCTGCAACACAAACCGACGAGATGACGTTGCGAGATTCTCGGGAAATGAACTACGGTAGTAAGCTCCAAAACATGAGCTGGTTCTGCTACACACATGTGAACACGCTATCAAAGACAAGCATGACCACCCGGGTTCAGGTGGGGAACCATCATCGAGGATAACGAAGTCCTAACATAAGTCATGATTCTTAAGAAGGAACTTCTTCTCCTTGAACAAATCAATCAGTGGCTTGAGGTGTTAGGAATTACACATGGAGTGGAGGCAGTGAGCCTATCAAACCATGGAATACTTCACACATGCATGACTGACTTAGGATGATTCCGGAGAAAGCAAAAACAATCTTTCTCAAATTCACGACGGCAACTTGCACCTAATGCACGTGAACTTGGAGAAAGTCACTTCTTACACCAAACATGTATTTCATGAACGGGACATGAATATAATGCATACAAAAGTTTCCAACACTAGCTTGATGTTCAACATGAATCATGGAGGAGACAAGATGCTGCTGATGGGCTCAACAGCAACTCATCGGAATTTCCATCTCACTGGAATTCCACCATTATGTGAACAATGTGATAGTATTGGTCAGACCAAAAGATGTAATGGTGTATGCTCGAGGGATCAACCACGAGTAACACAGCATTACGGAATTTGTTGGTACGGATTTGATTTGATGATAGCCCGTACTCAAATCAAAGATTGGATAAGACTAGCTGCGACAATTAATCACAAGGATCAATCGATGAAGATATCATCTTTCTTCAACACACACACACAAAGACGTCCCTTAGAGGGGAAATAAGTCGGACAAACTTTTATCTTCCAACTCTCCAAGTTGTTGTTTAGCCTAAGCAACTAGCTCAGGGGTATCCAACACAGACTCTTGGAGAAGGGGTGGTTACAAGAAACCAACTTGATCACGAGCTCAACATAATAGTCAGGGGACAACCTGGCGATACTTCCTAGAAGATATTCGGAAAATCACAAACCACCGATATGTTACGAAACTCGAAAACAATCTTGCTCTTCAGGGCAAGACGATATGATCAAAAGAGTGAGGGATTGATACAATCCGAACTCATTAATCGAAGGGTGCACCAAGAAAATGGACCAGGTAGCACGATCAATCTTAGGATGATGATTCAATAACCAACACACTAAGAATGAAATTATTGTCCATTTGCTACCAAGCAACAGAGTTGCTAGGAGTATTGATTTCATGCATCATAGTTCACTTGTCGGCATTCCGGTTACAATAACACGGAACCGAGGAATGAAACAATGATGGTGAGAAGTATCACTGCGTCAAGAATTCATAAGAGGTGGTGCAATTCTCATGACAATCCTGACATAAAGGGGGGTAATACTCCAGGGTAGAACAGAGCAAAAGCTAGATTAGCATTTAATCTGCAGAGCACAACTACTTTGCCCCAATCCTGGATATGGATGAGGTACTGGAGTTTGTTTCTCCTAGTCATTCCAGAATAGAATGTCTTGACGGACCACAAGAATAATAGGCACCAATAACATGAATGCACAACTACTCTTGACCAACAATTGACAAACGAAGGTCAAATAACAACTAAAGGGGGACAACTCAAAGGGACATATATCTTTCTGAGTTGTGGATGCATAGATTAGTATGTCGAGCAAAGCTCAACATTTCTTCCGGATAATCCATGCAGAAAGGTAGAACTGGCAGATTCACAATGTAGAACGGAGAACTCATCGACAGCGCTCTTATTGTGATCCTTTCGTTCAGAGAACGTCTGCCTTGGCTGGTTCATGGTATTGGAAGAATGAGATACAATGGACCTCGAGGACTATCGCAAAGGTTACTAATATCCTAAAGGAACTAGCAAGCACTATCAACATGAAGTAGGTAGGGTGAATCTTGGGTTCAAGAACCCAGGAATAGAATGCCTACTAACTAAATGGCATCACGGGATACCTTCGAGGAAGACGGCCAGAATCATCACACTGGGAACACAAAACATGGCTAGATGACTAGGTGATTCTCTAAGACACCTAGGGTCATAATAATAGCTCCAACATATATACCGAGGCAATGAAGTACCTCAACACACTGGTTAGTGTGGTTAATCTGGCCCAAAGAAACATCGGGAACGGGAAGAAGGGATTTACAAATGCATCAGACTATTTAGAAACCTGAGATGACTCGGACAGCATAACGGTTGTAAATGCTCAAAAAGATTTGAGACATCCTGCAAAAAGGTGGTATAACCACTCAACATCACAATATCAAGGTTCCGAGACCAGCTGTCAACACACAGAGGTAGTAGGAACTGAACAGAGACTTGACTCCATCAATCCTATAAGTCTACGGATTAGTAACACGTGATCCTGATAGAAAGAAGAGAAATCCTAGTTCCTTAACCCCGTAGGAAAGATAGGATGACTTGGATCAGAAGGACATAAGGTAAAGGAGTAAAAAGTGCCTTACGTTCCCTTCCACAATCAATTCCCTTATATAACTAAAGCATTTCTAGACTCGACTTCTACCAGTTAGGCTTGGTAATCCTACAGGCAGTCAGGCTCTGATACCAATGCTGTCAGGACCCCGATCCTAAGTCGCACCGATCTAGCATGTAACACATCATATCACTTTGCGGCCTCACGCACGGTATTCCCATGGGTGCCACCTTACCTGGCCCAGGACCGTTTGCGCCTTTTGGCTCACGTATATGATAGTGTCGCTAGCATCCACATGATAAGAACCCGGGCCGACATGACTAGTCGTAAACGCAAAGTGGCACTAACTTACAGGGACAGGCATACATGACCCATCAACGAACGTGTCGGTCATCAGCGAGTGAATCCGGGCTGTAGCAAGCTAACAGGACTCCGGTAGACACCGCGTGACATTTCCCTGTAGGGACAGACACAGGAACAAAGAAGGACACATGCCGGCCAGCCTAAGTGTTCCGGAGTAGTAGCAAGCTACCATGGCTCAGTGGAAGCACTAGGAGACATTTCCCGGTAAGAGAGGCTACCAAGGATAAACAACTAGGTTGTCGGATCCCACACATACCAAGCATTTCAATAACATACACACAATATGCTTGATATGTGCAAATACAACATGGCATCACAACAAAACTTGACTCAAAGTATTTATTCATTAGGCTCCAAGGAGCCAGATATTACGAACATGGGTCTGATGACCCAGCATTCAAGTCATACAAGCAATAAGCACATGCGGAAGCTTAACTTGTCTGAGTACAGACAACTACAAATGAAAAAGGCTGAGAAGCCTGACTATCTACAAGACCCTGCCAAGGGCACAAGATCATAGCTGAGGTAACAAGCTAACGTCGAAGTCCACGCGGAACTACTAGTGAGACTGAAGTCTCTCTACAAAACATAAATTAAGCAAACGTGAGTACAAATGTACCCAGCAAGACTTACATCAGAACTAGCTACATATGCATCATATCAACAAGGGGGTGGTGGAGTTTAACTGGAGCAAGCCAGCTTTGACTCAGTGGCTATCCTGTACTACACTGCAAGTAACTCTTTTGAGTTGGCGTACACGAGTCCACATATTCACCATATCAATACACCACTATGGATCCGCTGCCGTCTCCCTACGAGAACGCCATCCATAGCACTCATGCTTATCTTGCACATTTTAGAGTATCCACTTTCACTTGTCTATGAATTGTACATGCAACCCAGAAGTCCTTTACCGCGGACGCGGCTATTCGAATAGATAATGTTAACCCTGCAGGGGTGTACTTCTTCACACACGCTCTCGCCACTTACCACAATGTACACATCATCTATCTCGGCAACCTTCAAGCGGAAGCCTGGCGAGGGAGTTGGCCACGACCTGACTAACCACACAAGTCTCTAGTCTAGGTTTATCGCCTATTCGGGTTCCATCCGCGAGGAGATCCGGCCGGGGTGTCGCTCACGGCCCCAAACGATGTGAGCAGGGTTCCTAAGCCCACCAACTGGGCGACACTTGGTACACCGTGCCACAGCACCTAGTCTATCCGAAGCCCATCTTTACCGGGTGCCACTTGGTAGACTACTAGCACTACCTACAAACACCAGAAACTAGTTGCAACTCCTGGACAGAGATCAGGTTGATTAATAAGTCGAGAGAGCTTGGAGTGCCTGGAGCCCAATGTGTGGCAGTAGTTGTTCATGGATCACAAACACAGAACTCAGTTCCTGAGGACGATTTCAATGAGACAACCCACCATGTACTCCTACATGGCCTCTCACCGCTACCTTTACCAAAGCGTGTTCACACACTTAGCTCTCAACACTAAGACATGTTCACCACATTCCAATTCATGCCCGATGAATCAGACCTGACTCAACTCTAAGTAGTAGCAGGCATGACAACAAACATGAATGAGTAGGCACATCAGGGCTCAAAAAACTCCTACTCATGCTAGTGGGTTTCATCTATTTACTGTGGCAATGACAGGTCATGCAGAGGAAAGGGGTTCAACTACAGCAACATCTAACAGTTGAATCGTTGTTGTCCTAATGCAATAAAAGAGAGCAGGAGCGAGAGAGTGGGATTGTATCGGAATGAACAAGGGGGTTTTGCTTGCCTGGAACTTCTGAAGATAGTATAGTTCTTCATCGGTGTCATCGATCTCATCGTCGGAACCACGTCTACTGAGAGGGGACAAATACCGGCAAACAAGAGGGAACACAATCAATGCAATGCAACAACACGATGCATGAATGTGACATGGCAATATGATTTTCATGGAGCTAATGCAACTAGCAACACAATTAAGTGTAGTTGGTTTGAACCCAAGGTTCAAATTCAAACTCCACATGTGGTTATTTAAATGCCATTCATTTGATTTGTCCTAAATAGTAGCCAAAAGTTATTCTAACATGCATGAAAATGGTACAGATGGGTATATTGGATTTTTATGATCATTTTACATATATAATTTATTTCATTCTATGTTATATTTATTTTTCTATGAATTTTTGAAGTTTTGGCTATTTTCTGGAATTTCCTTATTATTTTAAATCTAGAAAGTCAATTACTACGTCAGCACTGCGTCATGCTTGCATCAGCGAGTCAACAACGCTGACTGGAGTCAAACCTGATGTGTGGGGACCACACGTCTGTGTCACAGGGTTAAACAGGGTGTGTTTAGCCTAATTACAAGATTAGTGGGCGCTGGGGC
The DNA here is from genome assembly GCF_018294505.1 of Triticum aestivum. Lineage (NCBI taxonomy): Eukaryota > Viridiplantae > Streptophyta > Magnoliopsida > Poales > Poaceae > Triticum > Triticum aestivum. The sequence continues at coordinate 450,804,241 of NC_057802.1, read as the reverse complement.
CCACTTTCAGTGTCACCGGGTTAAACTAACCACGGGGTTAGTGGCTAACCTAATCCGCCATGTCACCTGACTGGCAATTAGCCGCTGGTGCTAAGCAGAACGCGGTGGCGCTCCTCGTCCGGCCATCTCCGGTGACGAGTGCTCGCGGGGCTGGGCTCTATGGACGCGTCGTTTGGTAGCAGCGGGAGGTGCTGGGGTGGTCGGAATCAGCAACGGCGGTGAGTGAGGTGGCGGCCGGAGCTTGGGTGGGTGCGGAGTTAGCGTTGCGGCTTGCAATTGAGCTGGTTGTCGCGCTAGTGTTGCTCCACAGGACGTTGCGAGTGCAACGGACGCACACGCAGGGCCATTTGGTCACCGGGGCTTCGCCGGCGACGAGCCCGTGCGGCGATGGATACGGTAAGCAAGGGGGCGACGACTACGGCGACCAAACGGGGGCGGGGTTAGGGGGAAATGACCGGGGGCTCACCGCGGTCACGAAGAGCTTCTCCGCAAGCTCGGGGAGGCACGGATGGCGACGGATTGGACAGTGGTGATCCGCGGCCGTGCGCGGAGACGGGTCGATGGCGAGGCGACAGGGCAGCCGGCGATGCTCCCGTTGAGGGGGAGCATCAAGGCGTCGAGGCAGACGTAGGGGACAACACAGGGAGGCGATGGGATGGTTGTGGCTGCGCGTACGGCGGTCGGCATCGACGACCGTCCTCGGTGGACCCGCGTGAGAGAGACAGGGGAGGGGAGAGAGGGCGAGGAGTGCTCGAGGGGATTCTGCGGGGATGGCGTGGCGTCTCCACGGCCGTCTAGGCCGTCGGGGGGTGAAGCAGGCAGGGTAGAGGTGGCCGGCGTGTGGCCGCGCGCTCTCAGCACACGCCCCTGTCAACCTGGCGCGAGGAAGGGGACGACTGGCGTCGGCCAGTCAGCTGGGCTGGCCTGCTAGGCTAGGACAACTGGGCCGCCAGGTGATCCCAGGTAAGGGTTTTTCCCTTTTTTGTTTTCTTTTCTATTTCTGACATTTGTTTGATTTAGTTTTAGGCACTAAATCATTTTCTTTTATTCCGATAAATTTTTGTTGGGACTATTTGAATTATTCCAGAGCCCCTCACATTTACCCAGAATTATTGGACATATATAAAATATATAACATATATATCCAATGCAAATAATTATTGCATTAGTTCCAAATGCCCAAAATAAATATTTATGAGCTCCTAAAAATATTGGTTTCAATTTTACCTCTAACCAATATTTTTAGAGAGAAACATGTACATTTTCTTGGACCTATTTGGAGCAATTTTTATCTTGGTTATTTCCAGAAATGATTTCTGAGGCTTTCACATGTCCCCATTTCATGTTCATTGAAATATAAACATGATGCAAACAACAGTAGCTAGCCTAGAGCATACCAGAACTAGGGATGTGACACCAGCGAGCTCAGGAATCCCGTCTTCAGACCTGGTGATGCGCTCCGGATATAAGACCAGAGCGAGGGTTGGGGTCGCGAACCCTTGGAAGATCAAGTCTCCTCAGATATCAGTGACATAATCCAGATTTCCAAAACTCATCTGGTGACCTGGGGCGTAGCTGTCGATCTGCTCTAGATGGCCAAGCGAGTTGGCCCGCAGTGCGAAGCCACCGAACACAAAGATCTGGCCAGGGAGAAGGACCTCGCTCAGGGCAGCATTGTTGTAGATGACTGATGGAGCCATCAAACCTTCTGACGACGACACAGCGGAACTCTCAATGAAAGCACCAATGTCGGTGTCAAAACCGGCAGATCTCAGGTAGGGGGTCCCGAACTGTGCTTCTAAGGATCGAAGGTAACAGGAGACAGGGACACGATGTTTACCCAGGTTCGGGCCCTCTTGATGGAGGTAATACCCTACTTCCTACTTGATTATCTTGGATGAATATGGGATTACAAGAGTTGATCTACCTCGAGATCGTAATGGCTAAACCCTAGATGTCGTGGTATTCTCATGGGGGGGGTGTGAGTCGACAGATGCCACAAGGGCTTTGTGTGAGGGTAAGACTGCTGCTGATAGGACCGGGAGCGGGTATGCGAGTAGCACGCGCTAGTTTACCCAGGTTCGGGGCTCTCTGGAGAGATAATACCCCTACTCCTGCATGTCTGTGTATCTGTAGTATATCTGGTACAGGGTTGCTCCTGGAGCTGTATCTGAGATCAGTGCCAAGTGCATCTGATTTGGTGTATGCATATAGGGCATGCTAGTGGCCGGCCATGCTCATGGCCGTGAGTGTGCGTGAGAGTGAGTGTGTGGATGGATGGATGGATGGCTCCTTTTATAGTGTGAGGTAGCTTTGTATCTAAGCTATGTGGAGGTATGGGAGCAAGGCATGGTGCATGTCATGCTTGTCCCCTAGGTCACTTCATGAATAGTGCCAGGGGACAAGTGACACTATACATGATGGTGTCGCAGTACGGTTGTCTTGTCAGCGGTATGGCCGTCTCGTCGGGGTCTTGTCGATGCCGGGTCGGACTGCAGTCGGCAGCCGGCTAGTCGGTGCAGTCGGTCAGCTGGCAGCCGGCCGGGTGGAGCAGCCGGACGGGGAGCCGGCAGGAGCGGCCGGGCAGTCGGACTGAGGGGCTTTGCTAGCCCCGATGTCTTGAAATATTGTCTTTCCGTCTTCGGGATACCCGTGTCCAATTACTCCGACAGTAGCTCCCAAGCCTCCGGGCAACTTGGCAAAGTCGGGCGGAGGTTTTTTCGCGAGTGTTCATGGAAATGATCATGCAAAAGACAAAGTTAGTCCATGCAGATATATCGAATGATTGCTTTTTAGCACTGCAAGTTTTATGCGGAGGGTGCCGACTCGGTTTCGTCCGAGCCCCCTTCAATCTTTTTCATGTTCCCTCCGCTCTTTGGCTTGTGCTCTCGCTTGCCGGACAGCCGCTCTGCGGTCTGTGGCTGAGAGTGGGCCGCGGAGTGGAGTGTACAATACTCAGACTCTGGGAGCGAATTTAACCGAGTAGATACTCATAAAGAAAACGGTCGGGTCGCCCGAAGCGTTTTTCTTCCCGGACGTTTTTCGCGTGGGTGGCCTCCAGCGTTCACTCTTGCCAGTCGGACAGCCGCTCTGCGATCTGTGACTAAGAGTGGGCTTTTCATACCGCGCACGCTACTAAGCCGTCTGCGGGAACTAACGTCTCAGGCCAAGCGGCCAGCCCCCGGGCCAACTCTGGCTGGCGCCGGGGCGAACAGTGATGCAACTGTAATGAAATGCGGAGATAGTCCCCGAGCATCGCTCGGGGTTATCCGTGCTCTCGCGGTGAAAAAATCTGCGGGTGAGGAGCTCACATTGGTTTTCGTGTAGCCGAGGCGGAGTTTGCCGAAGAGAGCCGGCGCACCCGCTGGGTGTAGCCTTCGAGCCCCTGGCCGCTCGAAGGAGGGTCCTGTCCGGTCAGGCGGCGAGGTGTCTTACAGCACCCTTTTCTTCTTCTGCCGGCTGCTGGCAGCCGGACGAAACTCTTCTCTTGTCTCCGTGGGGGCGCGCCAGCGCACCCACTGGGTGTAGCCCCCGAGATTCGGGCCGACTGCTGAGCAGTCGGGCCGGATCTTCCGGCAACGACTTTGTCTTCTTTCCTCGCGGGGGCGCGTCAGTGCACCCGCTGGGTGTAGCCCCCGAGATTCGGGCCGACTGCTGAGCAGTCGGGCCGGACCTCCCGGCGACTACTTTGTCTTCTCTCCTCGCGGGGGCGCGTCAGCGCACCCGCTGGGTGTAGCCCCCGAGATTTGGGCCGACTGCTGAGCAGTCGGGCCGGATCTCCCGGCGACTACTTTGTCTTCTCTCCTCGCGGGGGTGTGTCAACGCACCCGCTGGGTGTAGCCCCCGAGATTCGGGCCGAGGTTCGACCAGCCAGGCGTCGAGGCGGACAGGCAGGCCAGGTTGCGTCCAGCCGTCCGAGTGATGAAGCAGGCGGACGGATAGACGGAGTTTTTCCTTTTCTTTGTCCCAGCCGACCTCTTTCTTTCCTTCTCTCTCTTTTTTTCAGTCGGCAGGAGCGGGACGGCGGCAGCCGGCGGCCGGGTCGCTGCGAAGCCGGCGGCCGGGTTGCGGCAGAGACGGCAGGCGGCGGAGCCGGTCGTCCGTGTTGGGGGGAGCGGGAGGCGCCACGCGCGACGCTCGCCGGACCCGGCTGGGCGCGGGGCGGCATCGGGGAGCCGGACGCGGCCGGGCTCGAGGTGGAGCAAGCGCGCGCACGGCCGAGCGGGAGCGAGGAGGCGGCCCGGCGGAGCAGGCGGAGTCGGTCGAGTCGCCGGGTCGGCAGGCGGAGCCGGCGCGCGCGACCCAGCCGCCAGGGGAGGCGGAGCCGGCGGTCGGGGGAGCGGGAGGCGCCGCGCGCGACGCTCGCCGGACCCGGCTGGGCGCGGGGCGGCATCGGGGAGCCGGACGCGGCCGGGCTCGAGGTGGAGCAAGCGCGCGCGCGGCCGAGCGGGAGCGAGGAGGCGGCCCGGCGGAGCAGGCGGAGCCGGCCGCGGAGGCGCAAAGCCGGCTGGTGGTCCTGCGAGGAAGGAGGCGGCGTGACGGCTGCGGGGCGGAGCCGGACTCGACGCAGACGGCGGAGACGGCGCCGAGCGGCGCGACTGCGCGTTAGGCGTGCCACGCAGCCGGTCATAGGTGCGCCAGGAGAGCCAGCGGCGGAGGGCTCGGGCTGGCCCGTCGGCGGCGCTCGCGCGGAGTAGAAGGAAGCCAGGGCCGGGGTAGCGCTCGGGAGCGGCTGGCGGAGGCGCGAGCCGGCGACTGCGGGAGCCGGCCGAAGCGAGCAGGCAGCCATGGGCGGGGGTGGAGGCGGGCGAACGGAGGAGGTCGCCGCGTGGCCGGAGGGGCAAAGGCGGAGCCGGCTGGAGCGGCGTGGCGTAGCCAGCGACCCGGCCGGCCGGCGCGCAGACACGGGGACGTGCGCGGGCGCGCAGGGGAGGCTGGGACGGCGGCGACGCAGTCGACGCCGCGGTGGTGGTGATGAAGGCGAGGCCGACGGCGAGGACGCGCCGTCCCGCGCGGCCGCTCCGGGGGTGGGTCGAAGTCAAGCCCCCGAATGCTACCGGAGAGACGGCGCGACGCCGCGGCGGTGATGGCGAAGGCGAGGCCGACGGCGAGGACGCGCCGCCCCTCGCGGCCATTCCGAGGGTGCGTCGATATCGAGCCCTCGACCGCTATCGGAGGGACGGCGCGACGCCTCGATGGTGATGGCGAAGATGGTCCCGCCCGGACTGCGAAACCAGCAGCAGCGCGGTAGCATAGTACCGCCCCACGGTGGGCGCCAACTGTCGTGGTATTCTCGCGGGGGGGTGTGAGTTGACAGATGCCACAAGGGCTTTGTGTGAGGGTAAGACTGCTGCTGATAGGACCGGGAGCGGGTATGCGAGTAGCACGCGCTAGTTTACCCAGGTTCGGGGCTCTCCGGAGAGATAATACCCCTACTCCTGCATGTCTGTGTATCTGTAGTATATCTGGTACAGGGTTGCTCCTGGAGCTGTATCTGAGATCAGTGCCAAGTGCATCTGATTTGGTGTATGCATATAGGGCATGCTAGTGGCCGTCCATGCTCATGGCCGTGAGTGTGCGTGAGAGTGAGTGTGTGGATGGATGGATGGATGGCTCCTTTTATAGTGTGAGGTAGCTTTGTATCTAAGCTATGTGGAGGTATGGGAGCAAGGCATGGTGCATGTCATGCTTGTCCCCTAGGTCACTTCATGAATAGTGCCAGGGGACAAGTGACACTATACATGACGGTGTCGCGGTACGGTTGTCTTGTCCGCGGTATGGCCGTCTCGTCGGGGTCTTGTCGATGCCGGGTCGGACTGCAGTCGGCAGCTGGCTAGTCGGTGCAGTCGGTCAGCTGGCAGCCGGCCGGGCAGCCGGCCGGGTGGAGCAGCCGGACGGGGAGCCGACAGGAGCGGCCAGGCAGTCGGACTGAGGGGCTTTGCTAGCCCCGATGTCTTGAAATATTGTCTTGCCGTCTTCGGGATACCCGTGTCCAATTACTCCGACACTAGATGTCTAGCATGTATGGTTATGATTCTCATTCCCTCTACAGACTAAACCCTCTGGTTTATATAGACATCGGAGGGGCCTAGGGTTGTATAGAGTCGGTTTACAGAGGAAGGAATCTTCATATCTGAACGCCAAGCTTGCCTCCCACGCAAAGGAGAGTCCCATTCGGACACGGGAGGAAGTCTTCTGTCTTGTATCTTCATGGCCCATTAGTCCGGCCCACGTCACATAGTCCGGACACCCGAGGACCCCTTAATCTAGGCCCCCCTCAGAGATGGTGAAAGCAAGTAGGTCCCATGGTAGAAAAATCTGATGGGGAAGAAGATGAAGAAGAGGATGTTGCAGCAACACCTAAAGCTCAGAAGCTGATGGGGGATGCCATCAAGTCTGGGGTTGCATCAGCTCAAGACTGCCCCCAAAGCTACTGCTCAAGCCTCCAAGACTGCACCCAAGAGAAGCACCAGGAACATACCTGCTGCACAAAAGAACAAGGCCCCAGTGCCTGTAATAGAAGAGGAAGAGGAAGCCCAAGTGCTCAGAAAGTTGAAACCCAAGATCCCAGATCATGATCATACACATCCAGTGGCTGAAAACATGAAGATTAGAAAGGATGTAGGTCTCAGACTCTGGAGACAGTCAGATCCCTATGCTGCAAGAAGGAGAACTGATGTAGACTACAGGTTCCACACCAAGGAACAGCGGGACTTCTATGAGACTGTACTCCTAGATAAGAAGCCCATAGTCAGTGACATGAAGTGGGTTGACTGGAAATATATTGATGAAAATGAAGATCACTTTCCTGGAGTACATGAGAGCTTCAGGATGAATGGAGTTGATGTCTTTGTGGGTCAGAAATTGACCAAGTGGAATGATGAGCTTATGATGCAGTTTTATTCAACAACTCATTTTTATCCAGATGGAAGGATTGCGTGGATGACTGAAGGTACAAGGTACCAGTCTACCATTGCTGAGTGGGCAAAGCTAATCAATGCCCCTAAAGAGGATGAGGATGATACAGATGTGTATGCAAAGCCTAGGAAAGGACACAACTCCATGGCACATATGTACAAAGAGATTCCAGATGCAGCCTTGGAACATCACAAGTATGGCTCTGTCTACTACCTTCTGTCAGGACTGCCCACAATCAATACTATTCTGACGCACACATTGTTGCCCAAGTCTAGAGATGACAGGATGATAAGAGGACATTCCATCAATTTGCTGCATATGTTTGATGTGCCAGAAAAGTTCAAGGTGATGACACTGATTGTATACACAATCAAGAGGACAGCTGCTAATCAGAAGAGATCATGTGGGTATGGTCCACACATCCAGATGCTAATCAACTCCAAGATGGGCAAAGGCATATATCTGTTGGACAAAGAGCATCTACCCTTGAGGCTTGACTTTGAGGACAACATAGTTGTCATGGATGCCACAGATCCTACATCAGTAGAGGCTCAAGAGAAGAGGGAAAAAGCAAAAGGAGAGAAGGCAGCCAAGATGCCAAGTGTTGAAGAGGCATCTCAAGTTTTTCTCAAGTCAAAACAAGATCAACTTAGCTATCTTATTCAAGCTACTTTGAGGATTGAGAAAGGATTGGCCACCTTGACTCAGAATCAAGAGAGTCTTGAGAGAATCTTTGAGACAAAACTTCATGACATGGATGTCAAGGTGACTGAGATTCAGACTTCTGTGGAGAAGATCCAAGAAGAGCTTGAGGATAGGAGTGACAAGACCACCACTTATGCATATCAAAGGGTGCCCAGAAGGCAGTGCATCAGTGCCAATAACAGATACTAGAGCAATAACTTCAACTCCTATAGCCACAGCTTCAGTTGCCCCTTCAGTTGCCACTCCACCAGCTCCTACAACCTCTTTAGATGCATTTGTTGCAGGACTCCTCTCCATGCCACCTCCTGAAGATCAAGCTTAGAGAGCCGCATAGCACTATGCATTTTCAATCTTTTTGGTAACTTGTTTCCAACGAGGGAGAAAGTGTATAGATCATAGGCTGAGAGAGAGAGAGAGAGCTTTGCTTGTTTTTGCCTCTTTTGCTGCTACTTATTTGTGTGCTTGCTTGGATAATACTCTATGGTTATGTGTGTGAGATACTTGTATGGTCATGTGTTTGATCATATCATACCTTAATGTTTGTGCTTGGATGATGATATTATCTATCTCTCATGTATGATCATTCACTTTGTCTTGGTGATGAGTGTATATTTTATATTCTATCATTTTGAGCGCTCCACCAAGATGTATGTGACATGGAAGAGTAACCCATGATCCTAATTGATTGTGCATTTGCATTCAAAAGCAAATTTTAAATAATGCACAAATTTAGGGGGAGCTCTTGCTTATCACATACTTCTCAAAGCGACAATGTATTTCACTCTTATTATCATTTGTCGAAGCTTTGATCTATATGTTGTCATCAATTACCAAAAAGGGGGAGACTGAAAGTGCAACTAATCCCTGGGTGGTTTTGGTAATTCCTAACAACATATAGCTCATTGAACTAATACTCTTTCAAGATGATCATTTCAGAAAGTTCAATGATTAGCATGGCATGGGCTAGAGATGTGGACCCCTCAAAATGCTAAGGACACATATTGGCAAAAGCTCAAGACTCTACATTTTCATTTTAGTGATCCAAGATCACATTGAGTCCATAGGAAAAGCCAATACTATTAAAAGAGGATGAGGTGTTGCTTAATGGCTTGCTTGCTCAAAATGCTTAGTGATATGCTCTAATAGCCCTCAACCACTCTTTCATTTCCACATATGTCCTAAACCTAAAGTCAAACTCAGCCCCACCGATTTGATCTATCCGGCGCAACCGAGTTCATTTGACATAGCCATAGCCAAAAACCCTAATCAGTTCGGTCTCACCGATGGGGAACTCGTTCTCACCGAGATGGGATTGCTAACTCTCTGTTACCCTTCGTAATGTTTCGGTCTAACCGAGATGAGCGATCGGTCCCATCGAGTTCGCAATGCAAACTCTCTGTTTCCTTTTTGTAACATTTCGGTCTCACAGAAATGAGCGATTGGTCCCACCGAGTTTGCCTCACCAACTCTCTGTTTGCCTATTACTGAAATCGGTCTCACCGAGATCAAGTTATGCCCTAACCCTAGCGCATCGGTCCCACCGAGTTGATCATGTCAGTCCCACTGAAAAACCTAACGTTCACATTTTGAACTAAATCGGCCTGACCGAGTTTCACTATTCGGTCCCACCGTGTTTGGTAAATTGTGTGTAATGGTTAGATTTTGTGTGGAGGCTATATATACCCCTCCACCCTTCCTCCATTCATGGAGAGAGCCATAAGAAGGTGCCTACACTTCCAGCATTCATTTTTTGAGAGAGAACCACCTACTCATGTGTTGAGACCAAGACATTCCAATCCAACCACAAGAATCTTGATCTCTAGCCTACCCCAAGTTGCTTTCCACTCAAACCATCTTTTCCACCAAATCCAAATATGTGAGAGAGTTGAGTGTTGGGGAGACTATCATTTGAAGCACAAGAGCAAGGAGTTCATCATCAACACACCATCTATTACCTTTTGCAGAGTGGTGTCTCCTAGATTGGTCAGGTGTTACTTGGGAGCCTCCGTCAAGATTGTGGAGTTGAACCTAGGAGTTTGTACGGGCAAGGAGATCGCCTACTCGTGAAGATCTACCCTAGTGAGGCAAGTCCTTCGTGGGCAATGGCCATGGTGGGATTGACAAGGTTGCTTCTTCATGGACCCTTCGTGGGTGGAGCCCTCCGTGGACTCGCGCAGCCGTTATCCTTCGTGGGTTGAAGTCTCCATCAACATGGATGTACGATAGCACCATCTATCGGAACCACGAAAAAAAATCTTCGTGTCTACATTGTGTTTGCTCCCTCCAAACTCCTCCCTTTTACCTTCATACGCAATGATTTACATTCCGCTGCTATACTCTTAGAATTGCATGTGTAGGTTGATTGCTTGACTTATGCTAAGTTGCTAAAATCTGCCAAGACATAAAATTGGGAAAAGGATAGATTTTTATTTGGTCAAGTAGTCTAATCACCCCCTAAGGGAGTCCTAGATTAGGGGGTCCTCGAATAGCCGAACTGTATACTTTAGTCGGACTATTGGACTATGAAGATACAAGATTGAAGACTTCATCCCGTGTCCGGGTGGGACTCTCCTTGGCGTGGAAGGCAAGCTTGGCAATACAGATATGTAGATCTCCTCCCTTGTAACCGACTCTGTGTAACCCTAGCCCCCTCCGGTGTCTATATAAACCGGAGGGTTTAGTCCGTAGGACAACAACAATCATACCATAGGCTAGCTTCTAGGGTTTAGCCTCTACGATCTCGTGGTAGATCAACTCTTGTAATACTCATATCATCAAGATCAATCAAGCAGGAAGTAGGCTATTACCTCCATCGAGAGGGCCCGAACCTGGGTAAACATTGTGTCCCCCACCTATTGTTACCATCCGCCTTAGACGCACAGTTCGGGACCCCCTACCCGAGATCCGCCGGTTTTGACACTAACATTGGTGCTTTCATTGAGAGTTCCACTGTGCCGTCACCGTAAGGCTAGATGGCTCCTTCGATCATCGGCAACGATGCGATCCAGGGTGAGGTTTTCCTCCCCGGACAGATCTTCGTATTCGGCGGCTTCGTACTGCGGGCCAACTCGCTTGGCCATCTGGAGCAGATCAAGAGCTACGCCCCTGGCCATCAGGTCAGGTTTGGAAACTTGAACTATACTGCCGACATCCGCCGAGACTTAATCTTCGACGGATTCGAGCCCATGTCAGGTGCGCCGCACAATCACGACGAGCATGACTTAGCTCTGCCGTCGGACAAAGTTCGGGAGATCACACCTGCAACTACTCCGGCCCTCAATCCGGAACAAATTGCACCATCTGAGGACGGGTGGATGGACCCCGCCACGGAGGCCGCACACTCAGTGGCGATAGAGCCAAATACTGACTTCACCTCCTACGACACCCGTGTTGCCGAACCATTGGATTCGTCCCCGGCCATGGGCTCCGAGCCGCCTGCGCCCATGCCTATCGAATCCGATTGGGCACCGATCATGGAGTTTTCCTCCGCGGATATTTCTCAGCACCCACCACTGGGCGACGTGCTAAACTCACTGAGGTCCTCTCCTTGTCAGGAGACCCTTGGCCGAACTATGTCCGGCTAGAATGGGAAGCGGACGACGAAGAAATTCGTTCCCCACCCACCACCCACTTAATAGCCACTATCGACGATTTAACTGACATGCTTGATGTCGACTCCGAAGACATCGACGGTATAGACGACGATGCAGGAGAGGAACAGGAACCACCGCCCACAGGGCGCTGGACAGCCACTTCATCACACAATATATATATGGTGGATACACCCAAAGAAAACAATGACGAGGAATGGAAGGATGCAGCGAAGGATAGCTCCCTCGAGAAGCAACCAAAGCGACGGCGTAGGCACCGCTCCAAATCCCACCTCGGCAAGAACAGCGATAACAGCGCAAGAAAAAATAATACCCCGGTCGACTCCAGAGGAAACGACGACCACATCGACCCAGCGACAGAACAGGATGAACCAGCGGACGGTGAACATAGTACGGAGCCGCTGTCCGATCACGGGGACGCCGAGGATAAAGCTCATCAACCTCTCTCCGGAGAGGAAAACAGTCCGGACGACGATGCACACATCATCCCGGAAAGGCACTTGGAACAAGAGAACCTCCGTAGAAGGCTTATTGCCACCACGAGGAGTCTGAAGAAGAAGAAGAAGAAGCAATACACTCAACAGTAGATGGAACAAAGTGCTTGACACTGAAGAAAAGTATGGCGGCAGTTGCCACACAAAGAGCTATCCAAAGCGCAAGTTGTTGCCTGAATTCGATGATGAGGCCTTAGAGCCCACACAGCCGAAAAATAAAACGGCCGACCGATCGGATCGGCCACCTCGTGGCGGCGATAGGGCGGCTAACGAGGCCGCACATAAGTCAGCACACGATCCAAGCGAGGACTTGCATCAAAAGGCCGGCGTGACCAGATCCATCTACGGATCTAGGAAGCGCGCTCCAGCGCATAATCAAAACCGAACACCACAACCGTCAGAACGCCATGACACATCCAAATACAGGGGTGCCGCGCACCCCCTATGTTTCACCGATGAGGTGCTGGATCATGAATTTCCAGAGGGATTCAAACCCGTGAACATAAAGGCGTACGACGGAACGACAGACCCTGGGGTCTGGATTGAGGACTTCATCCTCCACATCCATATTGCTCGCGGAGATGATCTCCACGCCATCAAGTACTTGCCCCTCAAGCTGAAAGGACCAGCTCAGCACTGGCTGAAGAGCCTCCCCGAAATTCAATTGGAAGTTGGGAGGAGCTTGAAGATGCTTTTAGGGCTAACTTTCAAGGGACCTATGTCCGACCTCCGGACGCAGACGATTTAAGTCATATAATTCAACAGCCCGGAGAGTCAGCCCGAAAGCTTTGGAACAGATTTCTCACTAAGAAGAATCAAACCGTCGACTGCCCGGACGCAGAAGCCTTAGCAGCTTTCAAACACATCGTCCAAGATGAATGGCTCGCCAGACACCTCGGCCAAGAAAAACCAAGGACAATGGCAGCCCTAACAAGCCTCATGACCCGCTTTTGCGCGGGTGAAGATAGCTGGCTGGCACGTAAAGCACCATTGACCCAGGCACATCTGAAGTCAGGGATGGCAATGGAAAACCACGACGCAGTAAAAGCAAGCGCCGAAACAACGAAGACAGTCGAGACAACACGGCGGTAAACGCCGGATTTAGAGGCTCTTGACCCGGTCAGCGGAAAAAGCCTTTCAAAGGCAAGAGAGATGGACTGTCCAGCCTAAACAAGATTCTAGACAAATTATGTCAGATTCATGGCACCTCCGATAAACCTGCAAATCACACCCACAGAGAATGCTGGGTCTGCAAGCAGGCCGGCAAGTTAAATGCCAAACACAAGGGGAGGGAAACACCAAGTGAAGACGAGGATGAGCCTCGCCAGCAAAACACTGGGGGACAGAAAAAATTCCCACCAGAGGTCAAAACAGTGAACATGATTCACGTAACAAAAAGAAGAAGCAAACATGCACTCCGAGACATACGCGCCGTAGAGCCCGTCACCCCTAAGTTCAACCCTTGGTCGGCCTGCCCGCTCACTTTTGATCGCAGGGATCACCTGACAAGTATCCGACACGGACGATTGGCTGCCTTGGTGCTAGACCCAATTATCGACAGATACCATCTCACCCAAGTCCTCATGGACGGCGGTAGTAGTCTTAATCTGATATATCAGGACACCGTCCGCAAAATGGGGATAGGCCCGACAAGAATCAGCCAAAGCAATACTACCTTTGAAGGAGTAATAACAGGCCCAGAGGCCCGCTGTATGGGCTCTCTAGTATTAGAGGTTGTATTCGGTTCTCCCGACAACTTCCAATGTGAAAAGTTAACCTTCGACATCGCTCCATTCCGAAGCGGTTATCAAGCACTACTCAGAAGAACAGCTTTCGCTCGTTTTAATGCAGTACCGCATTACGCTTCTCTTAAGCTTAACATGCCCGGTCCACGTGGCATCATCACAGTTAGCGGAAATGTTGAGCGTTCCTTACATGCGGAAGAACGTGTGGCGGCTTTAGCAGCCGAACACTAAACGGCCTCTCCAACCAGAATAAATGATCGGTCGTGAAGACCGCGGACACGGCTAGACGAGCCCGGCGCATCACTAGCTGTAACAGCGTAGATAAACCTGAGATTGGTTTGATGGATATACCCCCATAGGCGGTACCAGGGGCTTCCCGCATGTAAAAAGGATTACAGTTCGGCTCGACCTTACTTATCTTGAATTTTAATGGTTTATTGAGAATAACCAATTTTTCGCACGACAACTTTCACCTAAGTTCTTCTCTTTTACAGATGATAATCGTGCTACACCCTTCCAGGATACGGCACAACGGAGACACAGGCGCAGACGTGCAGCAGGGCCCCGCTCAAAGGTTTCTTTTTAGATTAAGACCCTGTGTAAACCTTTTTTATTGTCTCTTGTTGCTTCACATCCTCCGGATACTCAGAATAACCGAGAGGGATGCTGACGTTATTGGAATTTCGCCACGTTAGAATAATGCACGTACCTGGACACTCGGGGTTCATTATCAAGGGCGTTACTCAGCCCGGTATATGTTGTAAAGACCGAATGCCTTAGGGAGTGTTCGGCGTCGCGAGTTTGGCCTTATATGCATCAGCTCCGAATCATGTCTTTGGTCAAATGTTGGGTTTGCCCGGCTCCTGTGTTCTGCTACCTTACGTTCCGCTCTATCGGCTAAGGTGGCACCGGGAGAACTACTGCGATTGTGCCCTGGTTCATCCGGATGAGCACCTCAGTAGAGAAAGCCGAAAACTGACTGTCATGATAAAGCGTGAGACTGGTCAACCACTCGATGACTCATCGGAATCTTCGGGATTCCTCCGCATTAACGAAGGACCAGCTTTCCCGGTCATTTACGTACGCACACCATATTCAGATAGCCGCGGAAATACCAGGGGCTATATAGTAGCCCCATTGTCAAACTCCTATGGTTAAGTGAAAGTGTTAAAGCAATATAGTCCGATTGCCTCGTTCGCCGCGCTACCACCTCCTTAATGGACCAAGACGTTGGATCAAGTGTGAAAGACGCGCTTTTGCAAACACCCCCGCATTATATGCATGGGGGCTGAAGCCGACGACTGCAAACTTTCAGGATATATATATACATACATAAATGACCGCACAGGAGGCATAATAATACTTTCAGGCCAAAGTATAAACACAGCCTTTATAATTCAAATAACATTGTTCTTACAATTGGGATACATGTCAATAGAACATGATACTCTTCGAGCACCGAGCCTCTATTAAATGAGCGCCTTCTAAGACTTCTTCAAAGTAGTGCTCGACCGATATCCGGCCTACGACCGAACTCTGGGTTGCAATAGCGGTGGCCTCCATCTCTGCCCAGTATGTCTTGACACGGGCAAGAGCCATCCGCGCACCCTCTATGCACGCCGACCTCTTCACAGCATCGATATGCGGCACGGCACCAAGGAATCGTTGCACTAAGCCAAAATGACTATTTGTCCTTGGTCCTTCCGGCCAAAGATGATCCACAACAGACCTCATGGCAAGCCCGGACAACCTATGAAGCTCGGCCCACTCAGCCATTTGCTCATTTAACAGCAGCGGACGCGCCGGAGCATTGAACTGCGACCAGAACAACTTTTCCACTTCGTGATCTTTTTGATCTTCGAAAAACTTGGTCGCATCAGCAACACTTGCTGCCAAATCCAGGTACGCGTCCGCAGAACTCCATAATTGCTCCACAAGGGCATACTTAGGATCTCCGAACTTCGTCCGCAACAAAAAGGGCTTCCCAGCCGTGATATTTCCAGCTTGACTGTAACATCCCAAATTTTCAATTTGGAATGTTATACATAGATCACCGTTGCATATCATGTTTTATTGCATTTTGACAAATCCTCGATAAATCCTAAGCAACTCAAGGACCCTCGGAGAGAGTTGAGGATTTTATCAAATTTTCTTATTTGATTTTCAAACGAGGATTGGGATTTTAATTATTTTTCTCTCCGGAAAAATATTTCATTTTAAAAATAAACGAGAGGAGAAAATATGACTTCTCCAAAACATTTGAAATACTGGAGGAAAAATGTTAAAATCATTATTTGGAATTTATTGGATTTTAAATTTTTATTGCATTTAAAAATATGCATGTTTTCAAAATATTTATTTTTGATTTTAAAAATGCTCATCCTATTCTAGATTTTCTAACTAGACGGGGAAAATTTATTTCATATTTTTCTGATTTTTATTTAGTTTTCTGCGCAATATTTTCCGCGGAACATATTAAAAAAAAACGCGCTTGGCCGACTGGGCCGAGGCCCAGCCGAAGCCAGGCCGGCCCGCCCCGTCGCCTTCCTCCTCCCGCACGCCGACGCGCCGCCGGAGTCCGCCGCCCGCACGCCTCCCGAGCCCGACCCCTTTCCCAAGCCTCCTAGCACCCCCCCTTGCTATATATAGCCCCCCCCCCCTCCGTTTTCGCCGCCACCATCGCCGGAGGAGCCGCCCGCCGCCGCCGCATCTAGCCACCGCCGCCGCCCGCCGTTTGCCTCGCCCCTCGCCGCCAGGAGCGCCGGAGCCCCGCCCCCTCGCCCGCCGGAGCCGCCGCCCCGAGCCCCGCACCCCCGCCGCCGTCCCCGCCCACCGGAGCCCCTCGCCGGAGCGAGCCCCGATGAGGTACTGCCGTTCGAGTTGACCGGTTTTCTGAAAAAAAAACTTTTGTTTTAAAAAAAAACCCCTAGATCGGTTTTTTTCGGTTTTCTTATTTCACGAGCGTTCACCGAACCGTTCGTTTTAACGAACGCGTTCGTCGGTTTTTCTCTGTTAACGAACGTCCGTTATTTAACCGTTCGTCCGTTTTTCTTTTTCGTCGGATTTTCTCGCTATTTTCTCAGATTCAATTTCTGATCGAAATTTCGAATCTGTTTAACTTCTCGCTCGTTTATCGGAATCAGGTGATTCCAGCGGCTAGAGTTTCGTCTCGAAATTCTCTTTCCGTTTAACCTACTCAAACAAGTTTTTGCTACAGTAAAATTTGACCTAGATCCAGATTAGCAAACGAAGTTTCTTTCTTTCGCCGTTTGACTTTCGTTGCTTCTTTCGAGTTGATTCCTTTTGCAAACCGGAGTTCTTAAGTTGAACTTTCTGGTTGGATCTTTCTTTTGAGTTTTACCTGTGCATTAGATGAGTACTGATTGTATGCTTGTTTGTTTGCGATAGAGTACCCGGAGTGTGCCGCTTGTTACTTCGACTCGCTAGGTTTTGCGGATCATCAGCAAGGCAAGTAACACTTTGATCATACCCCGTTCATACCCAGTTTTATTGCATTAGATCTATTTCCTCAAACACATTGCATGATTAGGATCTAATTAAACTGTGGGTATTGGGAAGTAGTTGAGGTAGTACCTATTACCTGTTTCTTTATCAAACCCTTGGGAGTTACTTCTACGTTGCTTTTATTATTGCCATGCTATGCTCGTAGACGTGGATTGGGTTTGAGAGATATTCATGACAGATGTGAGTGTTTAATAATGGTTCAACTTAAGGTGGCAACTAAAACTCACATCTGGGTGGATTGAGGCACCTGGAGAACCCAGTGTTGTCTGTTTGTATAAGGACCGCCACCCAGGCTCAAAGGGATCATAAGATTGTTCATGCTAGAAACTTCCGTGTGTAGCCGCAAGCTATTATGGGCTCTAGCATAGCTGAGTAGGTTACAGGATCTCTTGAAGAGGTGGACTAGCAGATGTAGGGGAAAGTAGGTGTACCGGTCCATCCAGAGTAGAGAGTGACTGTTTCTGAAAGACTGTGTCTCGGTCATCCGTTTCTCAAACATCATGCAGTGCGAGAATCAAGCGGAGGCGATCGAGTCTTGTGGGAAAAGTGCACAAACCTCTGCAGAGTGTACAAACTGATCATGATTAGCCGTGTCCCCGGTTATGGACAACTTGAGTATCTAGTACCTGGATTATCATTTGAATCTCATCACCGTGATACTTATAATTAATTTTGTTGGGTTCATGATGATACTTAATTGGGATTGAGTTGGAGGTACCTTCTCAATGTTTCAACCACCATGATAGTTAAATAAAATTTATTCCTTTGCAGTAGGATAAAACTGGCTTTTCGCAAAACTGTAACCATAGAGCTTTCCACCAGCCATATATGCATATAGTATAGCATTATCATTGTTCATTGCTCTCTATGTGTTACATTGCCAGCATATTCTATGTGCTGACCCGTTTTCGGGCTGCAACGTTTCATGTTGCAGACTTTTCAGACGACGAGTAAGGTGCCTTAGGTCGTGGTCTTATACTCAGTGATGCCGCTGGAGTTGATGGACTCACTTATCTTCCAAGTGTTCCGTTGTTATCATTATTAGATGGCCTTAAGCCATGTTTATTATACTTAATCTCTTTGGAGATTTTCGATGTAATAAGTGTGTGATTGCTACTCTGTTATAAATCCTCCATTTGTACTGTGCGTGTCAGCATTACTGATCCAGGGATGACACTGGTGCACAGCAGCACAGGCCATTTGAGGTCTGGTCGCTACAAAGTTGGTATCAGAGCACACGCTGACTATAGGACACGACCACTAAGCTTAAGCCCTAGAAAACTTCTCTCTTCTCATTTCTGACCCCTCTCCACTTTCTACTCTTTTAGGAATGGCGAATGCAAGGAGCAAGTTCATGCAACCAGATGAAGACACGCCATTTGGACGACATTTGAAGGAAGTCACCAAGTACTTGAACATAGGAATACCAAGCATCACCGGAACCTACAACGCTACATTACCTGAAGAGGAGAGCTGGAAGATTCAAGTTATCATTCCAGGAAGGATGTTTAGTGCCCATGAGATTGGTTTTCGAAGCACCAACTTGGAGTTTAGGGAAGAGCATGGCCGCACACATCGCCATGGGACGCATTGGAGAAGTCTATCACCAGGAGCTTAAGGATACAATTTATCAAATTTCTGGACGTCGAGACGCGCAATGGGAGATGATCAAGACCAAGAAGGATGGATCAATTGCAGCTTTCATCCAGGAGCAGAACCAACATATTCGACGCCAGGAGAACCAGATATGCACGGACAAGGAAGAACTGAAGAAGGCATTCAAGAAGATCAAGGAACTCCAAGAAGAACTCAAGACTACACGCGAAGATTATCTGGAGGAAATCAACGCACTAGTAGGGAAGATTGACGACCTGGAGAATAAGATTGGATCATTCGTGGGAAATCCAGTGCCAAAAGCAGAAGTCGATGAATGCACTTGTCCGGATAACTACATCATCATCGACGACACCGACTCGGAACCAAGTGAAGACGAATGGATTGATGAAGCTGGAGCAGACATCATGGAGTCTTCAACGGATCAGAATTTTTAGTAGACCACCATATCAGTAGTAGCTTTCCCCCCATTTAGTAGTATAGTTCAAGCACTTTGTAACGCTAGTTGGATCGATTGTTTTGCCTTGTTTGGATTGATTGAGTGATATTGATTGAATTTGTCTCATGAGCATATGGGTAGTGTTTTCTCTCTAGACCTCATTCTATTCTAACTCTCATCTTTTCTAAACCTATCGATGCCTCCGAGACGCGACACCGGATTTGTTTTTCCGCCA
The DNA here is from genome assembly GCF_018294505.1 of Triticum aestivum. NCBI lineage: Eukaryota > Viridiplantae > Streptophyta > Magnoliopsida > Poales > Poaceae > Triticum > Triticum aestivum. The sequence continues at coordinate 450,784,955 of NC_057802.1, read as the reverse complement.
GAGATCACCCAGTTGATTCAGCAACAGAATGCCTTGATGCAAGTGTTAGTTCAGAACCAAGGCAACAACAACAACAACCCACCGCCACCACCACCTGTTGATCACTTAGCCCGTTTCTTAAGGCTAAACCCGCCGGTGTTTTCCAGTAGCACCGAGCCGATTGTTGCAGATGATTGGCTCCGCAAAGTTGGAAGGGAGTTGACCACTGCAGGATGCACAGATGCGGAAAGAGTGCGTTTTGCCGCACATCAGCTTGATGGACCCGCAGCATCATGGTGGGAGAATTATACAGCCACGCACCCTATTGACACTGTCACATGGGACCAGTTTCAGCAAGCTTTCCGTACAGCTCATGTTTCAGCAGGAGCTATGGCTATGAAGAAGCGTGAGTTTCGCAACCTACGCCAAGGAGGACGCACCGTAGGCCAGTATGTGGAAGATTTCAGTAAGTTAGCACGTTATGCACCAGATGACGTTGCTACGGATGCAACCAAGCAGGAGAAGTTTCTGGAAGGATTGAATGATGAGCTGAGTATGCAGTTGATGGTAGCAACTTTCAACAACTACCAGGAGCTGGTAGATAGAGCTCTCATGATAGAAGGGAAGCAACAAAAGATTGAAAACCGCAAGAGGAAGTATGGACAAGGGAAGTACAATTCTGGAGCCCAGCAGAAGCCACGATTTACCCCGAAGCCGGGAGGACAGTTTCAGCATACCCATGGAGGAGGTAGTTCGCACAACCATAATGGCTCCAAGAATGGTAATGGGAATGGAGGAGGAAACGGACAGAACCGCACCAACCCATCTACCCCAACCAAGAGAGATCTAAGTCACATTACTTGTTTCAAGTGCCAGAAGACGGGACATTATGCAACTGATTGTCCCGAAGCCCAAAATGGAAATGGCAATGGAAGCTCTGGGAAGAAGCCGAACCCGTTCAACAAAGGACATGTGAACCACGTGAGCGTGGAGGAGATTGAAGCTCAGCCTGATGCAGTAATAGGTAAGTTTTTGGTTAAGTCATTTACTGCAACTGTTCTTTTCGATACTGGTGCATCGCATTCATACATATCAAGGGGATTCGTAAACAAGTTTAAGATGTCCACCCAAGTTCTCAAAAGCCCCATGTTAGTAACCTCGCCAGGAGCAGAGTATATGGCCACCCAAGGATGTTTTAAGATACCATTGGCCATTGGTAGGCATGTTTTCCCCTCAGACCTCATTGTTTTGGAATCGCAAGGTTTGGATGTGATTTGGGAATGGATTGGCTATCGTTGTATGGAGGAAACATCGATTGTGCCAGCAAGACTATTTTGCTTACCACCCCGGAAGGAAAAAGGATCAAGTATGTATCCAGGCATATGCCGAAGAGGACTCAAGTGAATTCCTTATCAGGAGTTGTACAGGAGGAAGTACGAGTGGTGAAGGACTATCCGGATGTATTTCCAGAAGAGTTGCCAGGCATGCCACCAGATAGAGACATTGAGTTCTTGATTGAACTTTTGCCAGGCACAGGGCCAATATCTAAGAGACCGTACAGGATGCCCACAAAGGATTTGGAGGAAATTAAGAAGCAGATCAAGGAGTTACTGGATAAAGGCTATATTCGCCCAAGTTTGTCACCTTGGGGATCACCAGTACTTCTAGTGGAGAAGAAAGATGGATCACTAAGGATGGTTGTTGATTACCGAGGACTGAATGAAGTGACCATAAAAAACAAGTACCCACTGCCGATGATCAATGATTTGTTTGACCGCCTGCAAGGAGCTAAAGTATTTTCCAAGATCGATCTACGATCAGGATACCATCAGTTAAAGATTCGAGAGCAGGATATACCCAAGACAGCTTTTACCACCAGATATGGATTGTATGAGTATACCGTTATGTCATTTGGACTGACTAACGCACCGGCCTATTTCATGAACCTGATGAACAAAGTGTTTATGGAGTTTTTGGATAAGTTCGTCATGGTGTTCATTGATGATATTTTAATCTTTTCCAAGGAATGAAGAAGAGCATGAGGAGCATTTACGATTGGTACTTGAGAAGCTCAGAGAACATCAGTTATATGCCAAGTTCAGCAAATGTGAGTTTTGGTTGAAGGAAGTTGGATTCCTTGGACATGTTATTTCTGGAGAAGGAATAGCAGTAGACCCTGCCAAGGTTGACACAGTGACAAGTTGGGAATCACCCACGACAGTTGGAGAAATCCGGAGTTTTCTTGGACTTGCAGGATACTACCGGAGATTTATCGAGAATTTCTCAAGGATTGCTAAGCCCATGACTGAGCTATTGAAGAAGGACACCAAATTTAATTGGACTGAGGAATGTGAAGCTAGTTTCCAGGAGTTGAAGAAACGATTGGTTACCTCACCCGTGTTGATTCTGCCAGATCAACGCAAGGACTATGAAGTTTATTGCGACGCTTCTCGTCGAGGACTTGGAGCAGTGCTTATGCAGGAAGGAAGAGTTGTTTCGTATGCTTCACGACAACTTAAACCCCATGAGAAGAATTATGCTACGCATGATTTGGAATTAGCAGCCGTGGTGCATGCATTGAAGACATGGAGACATTTTCTCATCGGAAACCATTGTGAGGTGTACACGGATCACAAGAGTTTGAAGTACATTTTCACGCAGAAGGAGTTAAACCTCAGACAGAGGAGATGGTTGGAGCTCATCAAAGACTATGATATGAGATTGCATTATCACCCTGGAAAGGCTAACGTAGTAGCAGACGCGTTGAGCCGCAAGAGTCATATCAGCACCATCAAGACAGGAGAGTTACCTCAGGAGTTAGCCGAGGACTTACGCGAGCTATGTTTGGAGATAGTCCCTAGAGGCTATTTAGCGACATTGGAGATTCAGTCTACCTTGATGGACAAGATCAGAGAAGCTCAGAAACAGACAAGGAGATTGAAGAGATAAAGGAGAAGATGAGCAAAGGAAAAGCCAAGGGATTTCGTGAGGATGAGCACGATACCTTATGGTTCGAGGACCGCGTATATGTGCCAAATGATCCGGAGATCAGGAAGTTGATTTTGCAAGAAGCCCATGATTCACCGTACTCGATTCACCCAGGGAATACCAAGATGTATTTGGATTTGAAGAATACTTTCTGGTGGACCGGAATGAAGAAGGATATTGCGGAGTTTGTAGCAGTTTGTGATGTATGTCAGAGAGTGAAGGCAGAGCATCAGAAGCCAGCAGGATTGCTACAACCATTGCCGATACCCGAATGGAAGTGGGATAAAATAGGCATGGATTTTATCACAGGATTACCCAGGACCCGTTCAGGCTATGACTCGATATGGGTTGTAGTCGACCGTTTGACGAAAGTGGCTCATTTCATTCCAGTGAAGACCACTTACACCAGTGCTAAGTTGGCAAAGATATACATGACCAGGATAGTATGTTTGCATGGAGTTCCGAGGACCATTGTATCAGACAGAGGAACCCAATTTACCTCGAAGTTTTGGAAGCAGCTACATGAAACATTGGGAACCAGGCTGGAATTTAGTACAGCATTTCACCCGCAGACAGATGGACAGACCGAGAGAGTCAACCAGATTTTGGAGGACATGTTGAGAGCGTGTGCGCTAGATTATGGATCAAGTTGGGACGACAATTTGCCATATGCGGAGTTTTCTTATAACAACAGTTATCAAACCAGTTTGAAGATGGCCCCTTTCGAAGCTTTGTACGGAAGGAGGTGTAGAACACCGTTGTTATGGGACGAAGTTGGAGACCGTCAGTTGTTTGGACCAGATTTGATTAAGGAGTCTGAACAGAAAGTGAAGTTGATTCGCGATAGGCTCAAGGTAGCCCAGTCCAGGCAGAAGAGTTATGCTGATTCTAAACGCAAGGAGACCGTTCACGAAATCGGAGACAGAGTGTATCTTCGAGTATCACCACTTCGAGGAGTGAAGCGCTTTGGAGTTAAGGGAAAGTTAGCGCCCCGTTTTATCGGACCATACAGAGTGTTGGAACGTATGGGAGAAGTTGCCTACAAGCTGGAATTGCCCGAAGGATTGTCTGAAGTACATGATGTATTTCACGTTTCGCAGTTGAAGAAGTGCCACGCAGAGATGGCTGAGATACCGCTGAGAGATACTGTGCCACTGGAAGCGATTCAGTTGGAAAGTGATTTGACCTATGAGGAGAAGCCAGTTAAGATTCTCGAGTATGCCAGCCGAGTTACCCGCAGCAAGGTTATCAAGTTTTGCAAAGTTCAGTGGAGTCACCACACAGAAGATGAGGCCACCTGGGAGCGAGAGGAAGATCTACGGAAAAACCACTCCCACCTGTTTTCTAGCCAACCCGAATCTCGAGGGCGAGATTCATCTTAAGGGGGGTAGGTTTGTAACATCCCAAATTTTCAATTTGGAATGTTATACATAGATCACCATTGCATATCATGTTTTATTGCATTTTGACAAATCCTCGATAAATCCTAAGCAACTCAAGGACCCTCGGAGAGAGTTGGGGATTTTCTCAAATTTTCTTATTTGATTTTCAAACGAGGATTGGGATTTTAATTATTTTTCTCTCCGGAAAAATATTTCATTTTAAAATAAACGAGAGGAGAAAATATGACTTCTCCAAAACATTTGAAATACTGGAGGAAAAATGTTAAAATCATTATTTGGAATTTATTGGATTTATTTGCAATTTTTATTGCATTTAAAAATATGCATGTTTTCAAAATATTTATTTTTGATTTTAAAAATGTTCACCCTATTCTAGATTTTCTAACTAGACGGGGAAAATTTATTTCATATTTTTCTGATTTTTATTTATTTTTCTACGCAATATTTTCCGCGGAACTTTTTAAAAAAAAACGCGCGCCGACTGGGCCGAGGCCCGAGCCAGCCGGCCCGCCCGTCGCCTTCCTCTCCCGCACGACGACGCGCCGCCGGAGTCCGCCGCCGAGCCCCGGCCCGCCCCTTCCCCAAGCCCCTAGCCCCCCCCTCTATATATACCCCCCCTCCGTTTTCGCCGCCACCCGCCGGAGGAGCCGCCGCCGCCGCCGCATCTCCCCGCCGCCGCCGCCGTTGCCTCGCCCCCGCCGCCGGAGCGCCGGAGCCCGCCCCTCGCCGCCGGAGCCCCGCCCCGAGCCCCGCACCCCCGCGCCGACCCCGCCCGCCGGAGCCCCTCGCCGGAGCGAGCCCGACGAGGTACTGCCGTTCGTGTTGACCGGTTTTCTGAAAAAAAAACTTTTGTTTAAAAAAAACCCTAGATCGGTTTTTTTCGGTTTTCTTATTTCACGAGCGTTCACCGAACCGTTCGTTTTAACGAACGCGTTCGTCGGTTTTTCTCTGTTAACGAACGTCCGTTATTTAACCGTTCGTCCGTTTTTCTTTTTCGTCAGATTTTCTCGTTATTTCTCAGATTCGATTTCTGATCGAAATTTCGAATCTGTTTAACTTCTCGCTCGTTTATCGGAATCAGGCGATTCAAGCGCCTAGAGTTTCGTCTCGAAATTCTCTTTCCGTTTAACCTACTCAAACAAGTTTTTGCTACAGTAAAATTTGACCTAGATCCAGATTAGCAAACGAAGTTTCTTTCTTTCGCCGTTTGACTTTCGTTGCTTCTTTCGAGTTGATTCTTTTTGCAAACCGGAGTTCTTAAGTTGAACTTTCTGGTTGGATCTTTCTTTTGAGTTTTACCTGTGCATTAGATGAGTACTGATTGTATGCTTGTTTGTTTGCGATAGAGTACCCGGAGTGTGCCGCTTGTTACTTCGACTCGCTAGGTTTTGCGGATCATCAGCAAGGCAAGTAACACTTTGATCATACCCCGTTCATACCCAGTTTTATTGCATTAGATCTATTTCCTCAAACACATTGCATGATTAGGATCTAATTAAACTGTGGGTATTGGGAAGTAGTTGAGGTAGTACCTATTACCTGTTTCTTATCAAACCCTTGGGAGTTACTTCTACGTTGCTTTTATTATTGCCATGCTATGCTCGTAGACGTGGATTGGGTTTGAGAGATATTCATGACAGATGTGAGTGTTTAATAATGGTTCAACTTAAGGTGGCAACTAAAACTCACATCTGGGTGGATTGAGGCACCTGGAGAACCCAGTGTTGTCTGTTTGTATAAGGACCGCCACCCAGGCTCAAAGGGATCATAAGATTGTTCATGCTAGAAACTTCCGTGTGCAGCCGCAAGCTATTATGGGCTCTAGCATAGCTGAGTAGGTTACAGGATCTCTTGAAGAGGTGGACTAGCAGATGTAGGGGAAAGTAGGTGTACCGGTCCATCCAGAGTAGAGAGTGACTGTTTCTGAAAGACTGTGTCTCGGTCATCCGTTTCTCAAACATCATGCAGTGCGAGAATCAAGCGGAGGCGATCGAGTCTTGTGGGAAAAGTGCACAAACCTCTGCAGAGTGTACAAACTGATCATGATTAGCCGTGTCCCCGGTTATGGACAACTTGAGTATCTAGTACCTGGATTTTCATTTGAATCTCATCACCGTGATACTTATAATTAATTTTGTTGGGTTAATGATGATACTTAATTGGGATTGAGTTGGAGGTACCTTCTCAATGTTTCAACCACCATGATAGTTAAATAAAATTTATTCCTTTGCAGTAGGATAAAATTGGCTTTTCGCAAAACTGTAACCATAGAGCTTTCCACCAGCCACATATGCATATAGTATAGCATTACTATTGTTCATTGCTCTCTATGTGTTACATTGCCAGCATATTCTATGTGCTGACCCGTTTTCGGGCTGCAACGTTTCATGTTGCAGACTTTTCAGATGACGAGTAAGGTGCCTTAGGTCGTGGTCTTATACTCAGTGATGCTGCTGGAGTTGATGGACTCACTTATCTTCCAAGTCTTCCGCTGTTATCGTTATTAGATGGCCTTAAGCCATGTTTATTATACTTAATCTCTTTGGAGATATTCGGTGTAATAAGTGTGTGATTGCTACTCTGTTATAAATCCTCCATTTGTACTGTGCGTGTCAGCATTACTGATCCAGGGATGACACTGGTGCACAGCAGCACAGGCCATTTGAGGTCTGGTCGCTACATTGACGTAGCTCCTCTTTCACTGCTCTGATTTTAGAGCGGGCTTCCTTGGCTGCTACCGTGGCTTTCTCCAGGTCCGCCGTCTTCGTTTGGCTTTCCTTTTCAAGAAGCTCATAATGGTCAGCGACATCTTTCAGTTCAATAGCCATCTTGGCTATTTTCTCTTTGCTCTGGCAATGCGCAGCCTGTTCGGCTCTTAGCTCTTTGACCGCCTTTAGGGCGGCCGCATCACTCTTCCTGGCTTGTTCCTTGGCTCAAGCAAGTTCCGCCCGAAGGGTCTCCACGGCGACAGCTCCATCTGCAGTCACAGCATATTACAGATACTAGCATCATGCTCCTCTTAATATGTGTCGAACATAGGAGAATACATACCATGTGCCTCGTCAAGCCGCTTGTTTACAAGCACGATGTCGGCGTCTGCCGCATCAAGTTGCTGCTTTAGTTCGGCAAACTCACCAGTCCGGCTAGCCACCGGACCCTCAGCCGCCTGCACGCGAAAGCAGCACGGTTATTACCTGGGACTATGATCCTCTCTTTGCCGTCTTTTTTGACAGCAACCAGAGTCTCAGGGGCTACTATCTGCATAGGGCACACCTAGTGTGTGCGGTACCGTCAAAAAATATATATTACTTTGCGTACCTCAAAGCCTCTCAGCAGGCTCATAAAAGCTTCATGCAACCCATTTTCGACGGATGAAATCCTCTCAACCACCGTACCCATTAGCGTATGATGTGCTTCTAAGATAGCCGCTTGCTCCAGAAGATTCATCCGTGCGTCTGGTCGCGCACCGGACGGTCCCGGACTCTTTCCGTTGCTCTCCTTAGGAGCCGAATACTCCGGACTTCGGGTGGTCGAAGGGTTACCCTCTGGCCTTGGCGGATCAGGAGAAATCCTCCGTGACGACACCTCAGGGTCGTCCGCTTCACGAGGCGGGGAGGCACGGGGAGGCGTTTCGCTCTCCATCATCTCCGGAAGAAGATCCCCCGACGACGAAATCTGCCAAGAAGGGCAACGATCCGAACTACAAGACATACGTCTCGGTTATTGTTCTCAGAAATGAAGCAGGGTATATTTACTATAAAGTACTTTTGTTTACTTACATCCCGGTGGAGGGTTGGTCCCCTTGCGGGTACTATGCGATAAGGATGCCCTCCGGGGTAGGGCCCCCTGACAAAGGTTTCTTCCCTCGTTTGAAAACCATTGTTTTCAAGTCTTTAGAGGCGGCCCTCTTCCTTCCTTGGGCAGAGGGAATTTTAGTTTCTTCTCCCCAGTTATCCTCCTTCGCGGAGGCACTAATTCCCCTGGTTCGGATGAATAATGAGAGAGGCTCGCTTTCGGCTTCTTTGTTCCTCCCTTTATCTTCCCTTGATGGCGCTTGATAAGGCGCAAGCTCAAGCATCCTGGCTAGTACAGGATCCGGTGAGCCTTCGGGAAGGGGGCCGAACACCTGATCATCTTCGCCTTTTTTATCTAGTCCTGGTCAAAAGGCGACTTTTCAGAATGATGTTGTGGTAAATTAAAGGACAACGTGTTAGACCACAGAATTACTTACTTGGGTGTCTGGGCGATTGCAGTTCAGACCCGCATCCTCGGTGGTGTCCGGACACTTTACTCATGATCCGAAGAACAATCCATACATCTCTTCGAGCGTCGCGCCGAAGAATTGCTGAATAGTTCGCGGTCCTTCCGGGTTGAACTCCCACATACGGAGAGGTCGACGTTGGCATGGCAGGACCCGACGAACTAGCATGACTTGCATTACCTTGACAAGGCTGACATCTCTCTCAAGGAGATCTCGGATGGGACTCTGCAACGTCGGCACATCATTAGTTGGCCCCCAGTCCAGCCCTTTGTTGACCCATGACGCCAATTGTGCGGGGGGTCCCGGACGGAAGGCGGGGGTAAGCTGCCCACTTAGAGGCTTCGGGGAGCGGTGATGGTAAAACCACTCCCGCTGCCATAACTTGGATGTCTCGGGAGGAACCCTTTGGCCATGGCGCATCGGCGCCCTTGGTTTATTATGCGCGCCTCTGCAACTCTGCGTGTCGCCCCCAATCCATCTTCCGGCTTTCACATTGAAGGTCTTGAGCCATAAGCCGAAGTGTTGGGGTGATGCGAGGAAGGTTCACACACGACGGATGAACGACGAGATGTGAAAGGATTGGAGATCTGGAGCCAGATCATGGAAATCGAGCCCGTAGTAGAACATAAGCCCTCTGACAAAGGGATCAAGACTAAAGCCTAGCCCTCGGAGGAAGTGGGAAATAAATACGACACTCTCGTTGGGTTCGGGAGTGGGAAGGACCTGCCCTCGAGCAGGCAGCCTGTGCGAGATTTCGGCGGTCAGATACCTGGCTTCTCTTAGCTTCCTGATGTCCTCCTCTATGACAGAGGAGGGCATCCACCGACCTTGAAGGTTGGATCCAGACATGACTGAAGGTCCGAAGCGCCTAGCCCGAGCCTTGGGTGTTGGAACTCAAGGTGGGGGAAGGATTCAATTGAGTGCGAGAAGAAAAGGACAGACCTTGGCCCCTTTATAAAGTGGGTGAATATCAAGCGTCCTCCGCGTGGCCGTTTGAAACTTGCCTAAAATCGAGGAGTCATACCAGCAGGCACGATTGGGTTACCCACACCCGTATTGATGAGAATCCCGTGAAAAGAGGGACACGATCTCTGCTTCGACAGGACGTGCCAATAAAATCGCCTCGCAACACGTGTAGTGGCGGGCACGGGAAAAACGGTTCGTCGTGACCAACGACGGCAGAACGTCACGTTATGAAAAGCTGTCAGCAGATTAGATTTGTGGAAGTATTATTCTCTCTACGGTAGTAGGTGGAATTTGTCTTGCAGAGCCGGACACTATCCTCGTGTTCAAAATCTTCTATGGAGTATTCGGAGAAGGAACCCACCTTGCAATGCCAAAGACAATCAGCGCGCTGGACTCATCGTCATTGAAGCCTGGTTCAGGGGCTACCGAGGGAGTCCTGGATTAGGGGGTCCTCGGACAACCGGACTATATACTTTAGCCGGACTGTTGGACTATGAAGATACAAGATTGAAGACTTCGTCCAGTGTCCGGGTGGGACTCTCCTTGGTGTGGAAGGCAAGCTTGGCAATACGGATATGTAGATCTCCTCCCTTGTAACCGACTCTGTGTAACCCTAGCCCCCTCCGGTGTCTATATAAACCGGAGGGTTTAGTCCGTAGGACAACAACAATCATACCATAGGCTAGCTTCTAGGGTTTAGCCTCTACGATCTCGTGGTAGATCAACTCTTGTAATACTCATATCATCAAGATCAATCAAGTAGGAAGTAGGGTATTACCTCCATCGAGAGGGCCCGAACCTGGGTAAACATCGTGTCCCCTGCCTCCTGTTACCATCCGCCTTAGACGCACAGTTCGGGACCCCCTACCCGAGATCCGCCGGTTTGACACCGACACCCCCCTCTAGCATAGGAAGGCGAAAAAAGCATAACTTCAAAACTTTCAACACATACAGAGGAAACTTGATATTGTTGCAATTCCTACAAGCATAAGTTCCTCCCTCATAATAATTTTCAGTAGCATCATGAAGAAATTCAACAATATAACCATCACATAAAGCATTCTTTTCATGACCCACAAGCATAGAAATTTTACTACTCTCCACATAAGCAAATATATTCTCATCAATAGTAGTGGGAGCAAACTCAACAAAATAACTATCATGTGATTGATAATTAAAATCATGATGACAAGTTTCATGATTATCATTATTCTTTATAGCATACATGTCATCACAATAATCATCATAAATAGCAACTTTGTTGTCATAGTCAATTGCAACCTCTTCCAAAATAGTGGATTCATCACTAAATAAAGTCATAACCTCTCCAAATCCACTTTCATCATTATAATCATCATAAATAGGAGGCATGCAATCATTATAACAAATTTGCACATCAAATCTTGGGGGACTAAAAATATCATCTTCATCAAACATAGCATCTGTAAGGGCATTTCCCTACTTTGTGTTTTGGATGATGATGACAACCCTTTGTTGGTCTAATCGTGTGCTAAGTGCTTCAGGTTCTCGGTGATTAGGCTTACATCAGTTAGCTATTCTCTCTAGAAGGAAAAGATCGAAGACGAGGTTTTTCTACGTGTTTATCTCTTTGGTCGTAGGGAACCCGTACTATCAAGAGGGAATCCACAATGGAAGGAGTTGGGGGGATCTTTTCACGTACACACTTGCCACACCCTCCTTTGCCTTCCTTGTCTTTTGAGAGAGAGATCTCCCCTTCTTTTTCTACTGCTTGTTGTGTTCTCCCAGCGGTTGTACCGCTCGTGCGAGCGGTTGTACCGCTGACTCTTGGCGCTAACCCAACTTCCACCCCAGGGGTGATACCCTAGGGTTGTACAGCCCAGTCGTGAACGAGCGGTTGTACCGCTGCTCCCAGGCGGTAGTACTGCCACGAAGCTTAACAATGACTGCGGCGGTTGTACCGGCCAAGTACCGCTCAACAACCGGATAGACTTCTGTTTTGATGCAGTACTTGGGCGGTGGTGGCCCGGTTGGTCTAGTTGTGCCCCGCACACCGGTACCACCGGTGTCCTAAGCGGTTCTACCGCATGGGACTTAGCCACCCAAGCGTCCAAGGCCAGGCGGTTGCACCGAGGCTATATCGCTCGATCACCGCACACAGGGGTGACACCCTACTGTTTCAACGCGGTGGTCGAGCGGTGACTGGGCGGTTGTTCTCCGCAACCGGTACTACCACCTGCTTGTGCAGTTGTACCGCTTGGTAGGGTTCTGCAGGTAATCCATGAGTTCTGGTTGTACCGGGACGAGGAGCGGTTGTACCGCTGCAGTGCTGATTTCGTAGTAACGGTTGGATATTAGGGTTTGCTATATAAGGGTGGTTCTTCCACCTACCACATTTACCTCTTGCCTCTCTCACTCCACCATTAATGCCACTCAAGCTCTCTTGCCCAATCTCTCTCTCTCTAGCCACTCAATCTTGTTGATTTGCTAGGGATTGAAGGAAGAGACCTAGATCTAGACTTCCACCAAAGGATATTTGCTTCCCACATACTTTCTTGTGTGTATTTTGTTACTCTTGGGTGTTTGAGCACCCTAGATGGTTGAGGTCACCTCGGAACCACAATCCATTGTGGTGAAGCTCCGTGGTTTCGTTGGGAGCCTCCAATTCAGTTGTGGAGAGAGCCCCAACCTTGTTTGTAAAGGTCCGGTCGCCGCCTCCAAGGGCACCAATAGTGGAATCACTGCATCTCGCATTGTGTGAGGGCATCGGGAGAATACGGTGGCCCTAGTGGCTTCTTGAGGAGCATTGTGCCTGTTGGGGAACGTAGTAATTTCAAAAAAAATCCTACGCACACGCAAGATCATGGTGATGCATAGCAACGAGAGGGGAGAGTGTTGTCCACGTACCCTCGTAGACCGACAGCGGAAGCGTTATAACAACGCGGTTGATGTAGTCGTACGTCTTCACGATCCGACCGATCAAGTACCGAACGTACGACACCTCCAAGTTCTACACACGTTCAGCTCGATGACGTCCCTCGAACTCCAATCCAGCCGAGTGTTGAGGGAGAGTTTTGTCAGCACGACGGCATGGTGACGATGATGATGTTCCACCGACGCAGGGCTTCGCCTAAGCTCCGCAACGGTATTATCGAGGTGTAATATGGTGGAGGGGGGCACCGCACACGGCTAAAATATCGTATATCAAGTGTGTCCTTAGGTGCCCCATTGCCCCCATATATAAAGGAGCAAGGGGGAGGCCGGCTGCCCTAGGCGCGCCAAAGAGAGAGGGGGAGTCCTCCTCCTAGTAGGAGTAGGACTCCCCTTTCCTAGTCCTACTAGGAAAGATGGGGGGAAGGAAAGAGAGGGAGAGGGAGAGGGAAAGGGGACTCCCCTTGGGAGGGGGCGCGCCACCTCCTGGCTACTGCCCTCTCTCTCCCCTCAAGGCCCACTAAGGCCCATTACTTCCCCGGGGGTTCCGGTAACCCTCCGGCACTCCGGTTTAATCCGAAACTTCTCCGGAACACTTCCGGTGTCCGAATATAGTCGTCCAATATATCAATCTTTATGTCTCGACCATTTCGAGACTCCTCGTCATGTCCGTGATCACATCCGGGACTCCGAACAACCTTCGGTACATCAAAATATATAAACTCATAATATAACTGTCATCGTAACTTTAAGCGTGCGGACCCTTTGGGTTCGAGAACTATGTAGACATGACCGAGACACCTCTCCGGTCAATAACCAATAGCGGGACCTGGATGCCCATATTGGCTCCCACATATTCTACGAAGATCTTTATCGGTCAGACCGCATAACAACATACGTTGTTCCCTTTGTCATCAATATGTTACTTGCCCGAGATTCGATCGTCGGTATCTCGATACCTAGTTCAATCTCGTTACCGGCAAGTCTCTTTACTCGTTCCGTAATACATCATCCCGCAACTAACTCATTAGTCACAATGCTTGCAAGGCTTATAGTGATGTGCATTACTGAGTGGGCCCAGAGATACCTCTCCGACAATCGGAGTGACAAATCCTAATCTCGAAATACGCCAACCCAACAAGTACCTTTGGAGACACCTGTAGAGCACCTTTATAATCACCCAGTTACATTGTGACGTTTGGTAGCACACAAAGTGTTCCTCCGGTAAACGGGAGTTGCATAATCTCATAGTCATAGGAACATGTATAAGTCATGAAGAAAGCAATAGCAACATACTAAACGATCGGGTGCTAAGCTAACGGAATGGGTCAAGTCAATCACGTCATTCTCCTAATGAGGTGATCCCGTTAATCAAATGACAACTCATGTCTATGGCTAGGAAACATAACCATCTTTGATTAACGAGCTAGTCAAGTAGAGGCATACTAGTGACACTCTGTTTGTCTATGTATTCACACATGTATTATGTTTCCGGTTAATACAATTCTAGCATGAATAATAAACATTTATCATGATATATGGAAATAAATAATACTTTATTATTGCCTCTAGGGCATATTTCCTTCAGTCTCCCACTTGCACTAGAGTCAATAATCTAGATTACACAGTAATGATTCTAACACCCATGGAGTCTTGGTGCTGATCATGTTTTGCTCGTGGAAGAGGCTTAGTCAACGGGTCTGCAACATTCAGATCCGTATGTATCTTGCAAATTTCTATGTCTCCCACCTGGACTAAATCCCGGATGGAATTGAAGCGTCTTCTGATGTGCTTGGTTCTCTTGTGAAATCTGGATTCCTTTGCTAAGGCAATTGCACCAGTATTGTCACAAAAGATTTTCATTGGTCCCGATGCACTAGGTATGACACCTAGATCGGATATGAACTCCTTCATCCAGACTCCTTCATTTGCTGCTTCCGAAGCAGCTATGTATTCCGCTTCACACGTAGATCCCGCCACGACACTTTGCTTAGAACTGCACCAACTGACAGCTCCACCGTTCAATGTAAATACGTATCCGGTTTGCGATTTAGAATCGTCCGGATCAGTGTCAAAGCTTGCATCAACGTAACCTCTTACGATGAGCTCTTTGTCACCTCCATAAACGAGAAACATATCCTTAGTCCTTTTCAGGTATTTCAGGATGTTCTTGACCGCTGTCCAGTGATCCACTCCTGGATTACTTTTCTACCTCCCTGCTAAACTTATAGCAAGGGACACATCAGGTCTGGCACACAGCATTGCATACATGATAGAGCCTATGACTGAAGCATAGGGAACATCTTTCATCTTCTCTCTATCTTCTGCAGTGGTCGGGCATTGAGTCTTACTCAATTTCACACCTTGTAGTACAGGCAAGAACCCTTTCTTTGCTTGATCCATTTTGAACTTCTTCAAAACTTTGTCAAGGTATGTGTTTTGTGAAAGTCCAATTAAGCGTCTTGATCTATCTCTATAGATCTTAATGCCTAATATATATGCAGCTTCACCGAGGTCTTTCATTGAAAAACTCTTATTCAAGTATCCCTTTATGCTATCCAGAAATTCTATATCATTTCCAATCAGTAATATGTTATCCACATATAATATCAGAAATGCTATCGAGCTCCCACTCACTTTCTTGTAAATACAGGCTTCTCCAAAAGTCTGTATAAAACCAAATGCTTTGATCACACTATCAAAGCGTTTATTCCAACTCCGAGAGGCTTGCACCAGTCCATAAATGGATCGCTGGAGCTTGCACACTTTGTTAGCTCCTTTGGATCGACAAAACCTTCCGGTTGCATCATATACAACTCTTCTTCCAGAAATCCATTCAGGAATGCAGTTTTGACATCCATTTGCCAAATTTC
This sequence comes from Triticum aestivum, assembly GCF_018294505.1. Taxonomy (NCBI): domain Eukaryota; kingdom Viridiplantae; phylum Streptophyta; class Magnoliopsida; order Poales; family Poaceae; genus Triticum; species Triticum aestivum. Next base: position 450,769,575 of record NC_057802.1, on the reverse strand, counting down.
ATAATCATAAAATGCGGCAATTGCTAACATGATTCGGACAGACTTAAGCATCGCTACGGGTGAGAAGGTCTCATCGTAGTCAATCCCTTGAACTTGTCGAAAACCTTTCGCAACAAGTCGAGCTTTATAGACAGTAACATTACCATCAGCGTCAGTCTTCTTCTTGAAGATCCATTTATTTTCAATGGCTTGCCGACCATCGGGCAAGTCAACCAAAGTCCATACTTTGTTCTCATACATGGATCCCATCTCGGATTTCATGGCTTCAAGCCATTTTGCGGAATCTGGGCTCACCATCGCTTCTTCATAGTTCGTAGGTTCGTCATGGTCTAGTAACATGACCTCCAGAACAGGATTACCGTACCACTCTGGTGCGGATCTTGATCTAGTTGACCTACGAGGTTCAGTAATAACTTGATCTGAAGTTTCATGATCATTATCATTAACTTCCTCACTAATTGGTGTAGGTGTCGCAGAAACTGATTTCTGTGATGATCTACTTTCCAATAAGGGAGCAGGTACAGTTACCTCATCAAGTTCTACTTTCCTCCCACTCACTTCTTTCGAGAGAAACTCCTTCTCTAGAAAGGATCCATTCTTAGCAACGAATATCTTGCCTTCGGATCTGTGATAGAAGGTGTACCCAACAGTCTCCTTTGGGTATCCTATGAAGACACATTTCTCCGATTTAGGTTCGAGCTTATCAGGTTGAAGTTTCTTCACATAAGCATCGCAACCCCAAACTTTAAGATACGACAACTTTGGTTTCTTGCCAAACCATAGTTCATAAGGCGTCGTCTCAACGGATTTCGATGGTGTCCTATTTAGAGTGAATGCAGCCGTCTCTAAAGCATAACCCCAAAATGATAGCGGTAAATCAGTAAGAGACATCATAGATCGCACCATATCTAATAAAGTACGATTACGACGTTCGGACACACCATTACGCTGTGGTGTTCCGGGTGGCGTGAGTTGCGAAAACTATTCCGCATTGTTTCAAATGTAGGCCAAACTCGTAACTCAAATATTCTCCTCCACGATCAGATCGTAGGAATTTTATTTTCTTGTTACGATGATTTTCAACTTCACTCTGAAATTCTTTGAACTTTTCAAATGTTTCAGACTTATGTTTCATTAAGTAGATATACCCATATCTGCTCAAATCATCTGTGAAGGTGAGAAAATAACGATATCCGCCACGAGCCTCAATATTCATCGGACCACATACATCTGTATGTATGATTTCCAACAAATCTGTTGCTCTCTCCATAGTTCCGGAGAACGGTGTTTTGGTCATCTTGCCCATGAGGCACGGTTCGCAAGTACCAAGTGATTCATAATCAAGTGATTCCAAAAGTCCATCAGTATGGAGTTTCTTCATGCGCTTTACACCGATATGACCCAAACGGCAGTGCCACAAATAAGTTGCACTGTCATTATCAACTCTGCATCTTTTGGCTTCGACATTATGAATATGTGTATCACTACTATCGAGATTCATTAAAAATAGACCACTCTTCAAGGGTGCATGACCATAAAAGATATTATTCATATAAATAGAACAACCATTATTCTCTGATTTAAATGAATAACCGTCTCGCATTAAACAAGATCCAGATATAATGTTCATGCTCAACGCTGGCACCAAATAACAATTATTTAGGTCTAAAACTAATCCCGAAGGTAGATGTAGAGGTAGCGTGCCGACGGCGATCACATCGACTTTGGAACCATTTCCCACGCGCATCGTCACCTCGTCCTTAGCCAATCTTCGCTTAATCCGTAGCCCCTGTTTCGAGTTGCAAATATTAGCAACAGAACCAGTATCAAATACCCAGGTGCTACTGCGAGCATTAGTAAGGTACACATCAATAACATGTATATCACATATACCTTTGTTAACCTTGCCATCCTTCTTATCCGCCAAATACTTGGGGACAGTTCCGCTTCCAGTGGCCAGTCTGCTTACAGTAGAAGCACTCAGTTTCAGGCTTAGGTCCAGACTTGGATTTCTTCTCCTGAACAGCAACTTGCTTACTGTTCTTCTTGAAGTTCCCTTTCTTCTTCCCTTTGCCCTTTTTCTTGAAACTAGTGGTTTTACTGACCATCAACACTTGATGCTCCTTCTTGATTTCTACCTCCGCTGCCTTTAGCATTGCGAAGAGCTCGGGAATTGTCTTATCCATCCCTTGCATGTTATAGTTCATCACGAAGCTCTTGTAGCTTGGTGGCAGTGATTGAAGAATTCTGTCGATGACGCAATCATCCGGAAGTTAACTCCCAGTTGAATCAAGTGATTATTATACCCAGACATTCTGAGTATATGCTCACTGACAGAACTATTCTCTTCCATCTTGCAGCTATAGAACTTATTGGAGACTTCATATCTCTCAATCCGGGCATTTGCTTATAATATTAACTTCAACTCCTGGAACATCTCATATGCTCCATGATGTTCAAAACGTCGTTGAAGTCCCGGTTCTAAGCCGTAAAGCATGGCACACTGAACTATTGAGTAGTCATCAGCTTTGCTCTGCCAGACGTTCATAACTTCTGGCGTAGCTCTTGCAGGAGGCCTGGCACCTAGCGGTGCTTCCAGGACGTAATTCTTCTGTGCAGCAATGAGGATAATCCTCAAGTTACGGACCCAGTCCGTGTAATTGCTACCATCATCTTTCAACTTAGCTTTCTCAAGGAACACATTAAAATTCAACGGAACAACAGCACGGGCCATTTATCTACAATTAACATAGACAAGCAAGATACTATTAGGTACTAAGTTCATGATAAATTTAAGTTCAATTAATCATATTACTTAAGAACTCCCACTTAGATAGATATCCCTCTAATCATCTAAGTGATTACGTGATCCAAATCAACTAAACCATGTCCGATCATCACGTGAGATGGAGTAGTTTCAATGGTGAACATCACTATGTTGATCATATCTACTATATGATTCACGCTCGACCTTTCGGTCTCTGTGTTCCGAGGCCATATCTGCATATGCTAGGCTCGTCAAGTTTAACCTGAGTATTCTGCGTGTGCAACTGTTTTGCACCCGTTGTATTTGAACGTAGAGCCTATCACACCCGATCATCACGTGGTGTCTCGGCACGAAGAACTTTCGCAACGGTGCATACTCAGGGAGAACACTTTTATCTTGAAATTTTAGTGAGAGATCATCTTATAATGCTACCGTCAAACAAAGCAAGATAAGATGCATAAAGGATTAACATCACATGCAATCAATATAAGTGATATTATATGGCCATCATCATCTTGTGCTTGTGATCTCCATCTCCGAAGCACCGTGCCCGTGATCTCCATCTCCGAAGCACCGTCATGATCACCATCGTCACCGGCGCGACACCTTGATCTCCATCGTAGCATCGTTGTCGTCTCGCCAACTACTTGCTTTTACGACTATCGCTACCGCTTAGTGATAAAGTAAAACTATTACATGGCGATTGCATCTCATACAATAAAGCGACAACCATATGGCTCCTGCCAGTTGCCGATAACTCGGTTACAAAACATGATCATCTCATACAACAAATTATATCACATCATGTCTTGACCATTTCACATCACAACATGCCCTGCAAAAACAAGTTAGACGTCCTCTACTTTGTTGTTGCAAGTTTTACGTGGCTGCTACGGGCTTAACCACAATGATAGTTTGTCAAGTTGGTGCTGTTTTAACCTTCGCAAGCACCGGGCGTAGCCACACTCGGTTCAACTAAAGTGAGAGAGACAGACACCCGCCAGTCACCTTTAAGCAACGAGTGCTCCGAACGGTGAAACCAGTCTCGCGTAAGCGTACGCGTAATGTCGGCCCGGGCCGCTTCATATCACAATACCGCTGAACCAAAGTACGACATGCTGGTAAGCAGTATGACTTATATCTCCCACAACTCACTTGTGTTCTACTCGTGCATAGCATCAACGCATAAAACCAGGCTCGGATGCCACTGTTGGGGAACGTAGTAATTTCAAAAAAAAATCCTACGCACACGCAAGATCATGGTGATGCATAGCAACGAGAGGGGAGAGTGTTGTCCACGTACCCTCGTAGACCGACAGCGGAAGCGTTATAACAACGCGGTTGATGTAGTCGTACGTCTTCATGATCCGACCGATCAAGTACCGAATGTACGCCACCTCCAAGTTCTACACATGTTTAGCTCGATGACGTCCCTCGAACTCCGATCCAGCCGAGTGTTCAGGGAGAGTTTCGTCAGCACGACGACGTGGTGACGATGATGATGTTCCACCGACGCAGGGCTTCGCCTAAGCTCCGCAACGGTATTATCGAGGTGTAATATGGTGGAGGGGGGCACCGCACACGGCTAAAATATCGTATATCAAGTGTGTCCTTAGGTGCCCCCTTGCCCCCGTATATAAAGGAGCAACGGGGAGGCCGGCTGCCCTAGGCGCGCCAAGGAGAGAGGGGGGGTCCTCCTCCTAGTAGGAGTAGAACTCCCCTTTCCTAGTCCTACTAGGAAAGAAGGGGGGAAGGAAAGAGAGGGAGAGGGAGAGGGAAAGGGGGCTGCGCCCCCCTCTCCTAGTCCAACTAGGACACCCCTTGGGAGGGGGCGCGCCACCTCCTGGCTGCTGCCCTCTCTCTCCCCTCAAGGCCCATTAAGGCCCATTACTTCCCCGGGGGGTTCTTGTAACCCTTCGGCACTCCGGTTTAATCCGAAACTTCTTCGGAACACTTCCGGTGTCCGAATATAGTCGTCCAATATATCAATCTTTATGTCTCGACCATTTCGAGACTCCTCGTCATGTCTGTGATCACATCCGGGACTCCGAACAACCTTCGGTACATCAAAACATATAAACTCATAATATAACTGTCATCATAACTTTAAGCGTGCGGACCCTTTGGGTTCGAGAACTATGTAGACATGACCGAGACACCTCTCCGGTCAATAACCAATAGCGGGACCTGGATGCCCATATTGGCTCCCACATATTCTACGAAGATCTTTATCGGTCAGACCGCATAACAACATACGTTGTTCCCTTTGTCATCGGTATGTTACTTGCCCGAGATTCGATCGTCGGTATCTCGATACCTAGTTCAATCTCGTTACCGGCAAGTCTCTTTACTCGTTCTGTAATACATCATCCCGCAACTAACTCATTAGTCACAATGCTTGCAAGGCTTATAGTGATGTGCATTACCGAGTGGGCCCAAAGATACCTCTCCGACAATCGGAGTGACAAATCCTAATCTCGAAATACGCCAACCCAACAAGTACCTTTGGAGACACCTGTAGAGCACCTTTATAATCACCCAGTTATGTTGTGGCGTTTGGTAGCACACAAAGTGTTCCTCCAGTAAACCGGAGTTGCATAATCTCATAGTCATAGGAACATGTATAAGTCATGAAGAAAGCAATAGCAACATACTAAACGATCGGGTGCTAAGCTAACGGAATGGGTCAAGTCAATCACGTCATTCTCCTAATGAGGTGATCCCGTTAATCAAATGACAACTCATGTCTATGGCTAGGAAACATAACCATCTTTGATCAACGAGCTAGTCAAGTAGAGGCATACTAGTGACACTCTGTTTGTCTATGTATTCACACATATATTATGTTTCCGGTTAATACAATTCTAGCATGAATAATAAACATTTATCATGATATAAGGAAATAAATAATACTTTATTATTGCCTCTAGGGCATATTTCCTTCAGTGCCTCCATACCGCTCCAACGGAGACGTACTTTCCCTCAAAAGGAAGGAACTTCGGTAACACACCCTCGTCTTCACCGACTCCACTCTTGGTTATCCCGTACCTTTACTTGTGCAAGCTTATTTTGTGTTGCATCTCTTGCTTGCTTGTATGCTTGTTGTCATTGCATCATATAGGTTGCTCACCTAGTTGCATATCTAGACAACCTACTTTGTTGCAAAGTTTAAATTGCTAAAGTAAAGCTAAAAATTGTTAGTTGCCTATTCACCCCCCTCTAGTCAACTATATCGATCCTTTCAATTGGTATCAGAGCCTCGTCTCCTTATTAAGGACTTTCTCGTTCAAAGAGTATGGTTGACACCGTAGACGGTGGGGAGGAGCACCCCGGTGTGATTCTATCCTCGTCTACGGCTGATGGGGGAACCTCGGTCTCACGTGAGGAGTTCAATGTGGATTTGGACACATTGAAAACCTCCATGACGGCCGAGGTCAAAGGCATGCTTAAGAACTTTCTTGATGGTCTTAAATTATCCACCGCACCGTTGGAAGTGGTCGATCCCACTAACAGGGTGACGGATGCCAACTCCGGCAAGGGGGAAACTACTAATGACAAAGTTCCTTTATCTAGTGGTAGAAGTGGAAATGGCATCTTTGCCCATGTGGAACCTCCACTTACTTATGGAGGACCGATTCCCTCCACTCATTTAAATCATGTCGGTTCTCCTCCTAAGATTGTGAAAAATGAGGATATTGACGCTTGGGTCTATCGCTTTAAGCATCATTTAAACCATGTTAATAATAATCTTTGGAGAATCATTGAAGAAGGTTTCTATCCGCATGACCGAAGCAACTTCACCCCTAGAGAAGCCACGGATAACCAATTCAACGAGAATGCTCTCTTCATCATCCAAGATGCAATTCCATCCAAAGACATTGCACATCTCCGTCCTTTCACCATGGCCAAGGAAGCATGGCACCATGTGGTTTCCATCTACATGGGAAGCGCAAGCATTCAACACTCCAACTATGAAGTGGTTCAAGATGAATCCGATGAGTTTGCAATGAATGAAGATGAAGAACCTCGTGTGCTTTACCGGAGATTCGCCACTCTCACGGTCTCACTCCGAGATCATGGGAGCAAGGACACGGATGACAATTGGATCAAGTGCAAGTTCCTCAAGGCTATGATGCCTTACCACAAGGCCATGTCCTCCGTCATTCGTCAAAGGCCAGATTTCCTCACCTTGTCATCAAGTGAAGTGTTGGATGAGTTTGTGGCAATGAGGATCTTGGACAAGACCGCCGACAATGCGGTGTTGCGTTCTCAAAGAGCAAAGAAGCCCAACCTTGCTTTGAAGGCCAAGTCAAGTGTGGAAGAAGAGGACAAAGAGGAAGAAGAGGAGAGCAACCCCGAAGATACAAATTATGCTTATCATGAGCACATGGCTCTCGCTTCAAGGCAATTTTGGAGCAAGAAGAACACAAGGCCCAACTTCAACAAGAATAACTCAAGTGGCACGAAGGGCAAGAAACGTGTGAGAACTTACTATAATTGTGGCAATGTGAGCCACTTTGTTGCGGAATGCCCATATGAGAAGAGGGAAGCCAATGGTGGCAAGCTCATCCGAAAAGACAAGGCCAAGTCCTTCCCCAACAAGAGCAACTTCACCAAGAAGACTCCTACCAAGGTGTTGGTGGCACAAGAAGAGTACAATGAGGATGATGATGATGATGATGAAGACGGTGAGTCGGTTGCCATGGCCTCCGTTGCCATTGACAACTTCACGGGTGTCCCTCTTTGACGCACCCAATGAGAACATCACCGCCAAGTGCCTCATGGCTAAAGCCACCAACAAGGTAACCCCCAACATCAAAACCACCATCACTACTAATCCTTCTTTGACGGATTACATTGATGAAAGTCAGGGGTCCAATGAGGAGGAAAATGAATTTGATTCTTTCATGAGTAAAATCAAGGGTAAATCCAAGAAGCACTTTGTTGCTCTCTTGGAACAACTTGGTGAAGCCAATGACATGATCGAGGCTCACGAAGACACCATCTCTAAGATGGAGGGGCATAGTCATGACTACGCCGATGAGATATCAGATCTCTCTAACGCTCTTGAAGAAGAGCGCGATCATCGTTTGGCTCTTGAGGAGTCACACAACGATGACCATGCTAAATTGAAGAAAGATCTTGATCATGCTCTTGTTGTATCTCGTGTGCTAAATTCCGAGAAGGCCAAACTTGGGGTTGATCTTGCTAGACTCAAGGAAGAGTTTCATATACTTGACAAGGCTCACAAGGCCTTGAAGAGTGCTCATGCTAGTGTTAAAGAGTCTCATGATCAATTCCAAGTGAAGCTAACCAAGGAGAAAGCCACTTTTACTCATATGGTTTTAATTGATAATGCAAATGCTACTAACCCATGTTGTGAGCATGTGCATCTTGTGGAGGAGAATGCAAAGTTGAAGGAGAAACTTGAGAAAGGCCTTGTATCTTGCATACAAGGTGAAAAGAACCTCAATGACCTTTTGAGCAATCAAAAGGAAGTTGTGGCCAAGGAGGGAATTGGGTTCGCACCCAAGTCCAAGAACAAGAAGAAGAATGACACGGCCAAACGACCTCCTCCTCTCAAGCAAACTTTTGTGAAGGAGGGATAGGGTGCTTCTAAGGATAATAAGAACAATGTGAAGGGTGGCGGTGTCAAGAAGGGCAATGCCACCCCTTCCAACAAAGCCGGCGACTTTAACCCTTCTTATGTGTTATGTCGTGCTAGTGATGGACATGTTTATGCTAAATTTGTTGGTTCTCCTTATGAGTACATTGAATGGTCTATTTGGGTTCCTAAGACCCTTGTTACTAACATCAAAGGACCCATTACAAAATGGGTACCTATAACCAAGCATTGATATATTTTAGGTGTTTGCTTCCGGTGGGGGATCATGGTTGCTCGATAGTGGAGCCGCTAATCATATGACCGGAAGCAAGGACTTGGTGGTGGACATGCACAAGATTCCATCTATGCCCACCAATGTCGAGTGGGGTGATGCCTCGTCCTCTAAGGTATTGGGACTTGGCAAGGTTTTCATTTCTCATGATCTCACGATCGAGAAGGTCATGCTTGTTGAGTCCCTTGCTTACAATTTACTTTCCGTTCATCAACTTGCAATCATGGGCTTTGCCACTTTCTTTGATATTGATACCATGGCCCTCTCGTGGAGCAAGACTCTTAAAGTAGCCTTTGTTGGGCATGTTGAGAACGGTCTCTATGTGATTAACTTTTCAGAGCGACCCACTAAGACAGCGACATGCCTAATGGCTAAAGTTGACGTGGGATGGATTTGGCATCGCCGTTTAGACCATGTCAATACGAGATCTTTGCAAAGTATTCTCAAGGGGGACCATGTCCATGGACTAACAAATGTTAGTTTTGCCAAAGATCGTGCTTGCAGTGCTTGTATCGAAGGAAAGCTACATAAGAAGGCTCACCCTCCCACGACTATCATTTACTTGAAGAGGCCTTTGGAGCTCCTTCACTTGGATCTCTTTGGGCCTCCATCCTTTGATAGTCTTGGGGGTAGAAAGTATTGCTTGGTGATTGTGGATGATTATTCAAGATATACTTGGGTATACTTCCTCAAGAGGAAGAGTGAGACCCAACAAACCGTCATTGATTTTGCAAATGAAGCTCAACGCCAACACAATGCAAAGATCTTGACGATAATAAGTGACAACGGCACCGAGTTCAAGAACTACACCTTGGATGAGTTTCTTAGTGATGAGGGGATCAAGCATCAATATTCCGCACCATACACCCCTCAACAAAATGGTGTAGCGGAGAGGAAGAACCGGAAGTTGATGGATGCGGCAAGGACCATGATGGCGGAGTTCAAGTCTCCATACAACTTTTCGGCCGAAGCCATCAAAATCGTGTGTCATGCATCCAATCGGCTCTATCTCCGCAAAGGCTTGAACAAAACTCCATATGAGATACTCACCGGTAACAAGCCCAATCTCAAGTACTTACGGGTGTTCGGGTGCAAGTGTTTCATTCTCAAGAAAGATGTTCATTTGTCTAAATTTGAGGCTAGAGCTCAAGAGGGCATATTTGTTGGTTATGCTACAAACTCTCATGCTTACTGTGTCCTCAATAAGTCCACGAGACTTATTGAGGAGACGTGTAACGTAGCGTTTGATGAGAATAACGGCTCCCAAGTGGAGCAAAGTGGCACTTGTGATGTAGGTGATGAAATTCCTCCCCAACCCATAGGAAGAATGGGTGTTGGTTTATCCTACCCATTGAGGAACCCCTTGTGGCCGAAGGAGAAGGACAATGTTCCACTCAAGTGGAACCATCACCAACCCAAGGCCCACACGCTTTCGAAGAACAAAGTGAAGGCCCTCAACCTCATGAACAAGACCAAGGGCAAGATCAACCTCAAGATGTTGTTGAACCACCAAGTGATGCCCAAGGTCAAGTTCTCTCCTTCGAGCAAGTTCAAGATCAAGAGCAAGCTCAAGCGCAAGCTCAAGATCAAGAACAAGCTCAAGACGACGCTCAAGATGATCAAGTAACCGCTCCTCAACTCACTCCTAAGGAGGAATTGGAGCGTCGTGCCGCCAAGATTGCATCCAAAATCTCTACCAAGGGTCATCTCATGACAAATGTGCTTGGAAGCATACAAAAAGGGGTAAGCACTCATAGAAAATTGGCAAACTATTGTGAACATCACGCGTTTGTCTCTTGTGTTGAACCACAAAAGGTCTATGAGGCGCTCGAAGATCCGGATTGGCTTAATGCCATGAATGAAGAACTCAACAACTTCGAGCACAACAAGGTGTGGAGATTGGTGCCAAGGCCAACGGGGAACCATAATGTCATTGGAACCAAGTGGATATTCAAGAACAAGCAAGATTCTCATGGAATTATTGTCGACAACAAGGCTCGCTTGGTAGCACAAGGCTACTCGCAAGTCGAGGGTATCGACTACGGTGAAACCTTTGCTCCCATTGCTCGCCTTGAATCTATTCGTTTGTTGATTGCTTATGCTTCTCATCATAACTTTAAGTTGCAACAAATGGATGTGAAGAGTGCTTTCCTTAATGGTCCTATTGATGAGTTGGTGTATGTCAAACAACCCCCCGGGTTCGAGGATCCCTATTTCCCCAATCATGTGTACCAACTCGATAAGGCACTCTGTGGCCTTAAACAAGCCCCACGTGCGTGGTATGACCACCTTACCGAGTTATTGTAAGATCGTGGGTTTGAAATTGGGAAAATTGACCCCACTCTTTTTACTAAGAAGGTCAAAGGGGAGTTCTTTGTGTGCCAACTATATGTTGATGATATTGTCTTTGGTTCCCCTAACAAAGCTTTCAATGAGGAATTTGCCGCTCTCATGACCTCAAAGTTCAAGATGTCCTTGATGGGAGAGTTGAAGTTCTTTCTCGGATTCGAAGTCAAGCAAAGAAGAGAAGGAACCTTCATAAACCAAGCCAAATACACTCAAGACATGCTCAAGAGATTCAAGCTAAGTGATGTCAAGTCAGCTTCTACGCCAATGCCCGTCAAATGCCAACTTGACATAGATCCCAATGGTAAGCGGTGGATCAAAAGGTATACCGCTCCATGATTGCTCCTTGCTTTACCTTTGTGCATCTAGGCCGGATATCATGTTGAGTGTGAGAATTTGTGCACGGTTTCAAGCCACACCTAAGGAAAGCCACTTTGTGGTGGTCAAGCAAATCTTTCGATATTTGGCTCATACCCCAAACTTTGTCTTATGGTACCCAAGAGGAGCAAACTTCAATCTTATAGGCTATTCGGACTCTGATTGGGCGGGAGACAAAGTGGATAGGAAGTCCACTTCCGGAGGGTGCCAATTTCCTTGTTGCTCTTTGTTGAGTTGGTCTCCTAAGAAGCAAAGTTGTGTGTCTCTCTCGTCCACCGAAGCGGAGTATGTGGCCGCCGGTAGTTGTTGTGCACAACTTCTTTGGATGAGGCAAAATTTAAAGGATTACGGTGTCATTTGTGACAAAGTGCCTCTTTGGTGTGATACTGAAAGTGCCATCAAGATTTCTCTCAACCCGGTGCAACACTTCAAGACGAAGCATATTGAGAATCTGTATCACTTCATCCGGGATCATATTAGGCGAGGGGAGATCGAGCTCAACTATGTCAACACTCATGATAACCTTGCAGATATCTTCACAAATCCCTTGGATGAAGCTAGATTTCGCGAGTTAAGGCATGAGCTAAATATCATTGATTCGAGCAATGTGGCTTGAACCTTTGCACACCCCACCATACTCAGCATGATGTCTTGTTCTGGGTGTAGGCATGGACATAGGGGGGAGTGTTGTTCTCTCAATGAACTCTTCCTCCCCCCATTATGCATAAATTGATCAACTCTTTCACATTAGCCATTTTTTATGGTACTTGTTCTTCAAAGACGAGTTTTGGTCATGGGCCCAAGGATAATTCTTCGCGGTGCGATACCAATTGACTCAAACATAGGTGGCTCCGGCCACCGCCCTTTCTTGGGAGAGGTTGTGTTTCGTGTTTTGTCCTTGTTGTTTTTGCCTTAGTCGTGTTTTAGGCCCTAGGTGTTGTGGTCTCCAAGTTGGGTTTTTCCCTTGTCGGTTGCCTTTTGTTCTCTTGGAGATCCTCACACCATATTCTAGTATCGTGCTCTATCCCAAGCCTTTCTCCATCCCCTAAAAACCATCCAATCCAATTGCACACATTTTTTCTTGGTATTGGTAATGCTGACCGGGCGGTACAACCGGTGTCGCGAGCGGTTCAACCGCTGGTGCACTCGGTTTGTACCGTCCTAGGAGGACTCCTAGGGGTGTAAGCGGTTCCACCGCTTGACCCCAGGCTAGACTTCTGGCCGGTACTACCGGTCGGTTCCAGGCGGTACTACCGCTGCCTTCCAAGCAACGGAAGTACCGCCCGCAACCATTGGCAAGTACCAGGAAGCGGTACAACCGCCCCTTGATGCGGTACAACCGCTTCGCGACTATGGGCTTATAAATAGGGTCGGGGCCGAAGGGGTTTTGTTTTCCCCTCCCCTTCCCTCCTCTATCTCCTGCCCTAGCCGCCGGTCACCATTGCACTGCCCCGGGGTACTCGTCGTACTCCGGTTCCGTGGGCTCTCCGTGGATCTGCTCCGTGGAGGCCCCCCTCCTTTCCGATCTCTTCGCATGAATGCCAGTAATGCCCCGTTTCCTTCATTCTTTGTTCTAGGGTTCATTCCCTTCTTCTAGGGCATTACTTGACATTCCGCGTTTATTGTTCAAACTATTGGGTGGAAGAGATCTACATATGCCTCCTGCTTAGTTTGCATTTCTTAGAAGTTAGAATATGGTTAGTGTGATTCAAATCTCGTGGTTAGACCTTTCTCCAACTGGTAGTGCCCCTTTTCAGCGGTTCTACCGCCTCAAAAGGGTGGTACAACAGCGGGAGCGGTACTACCGGTCGAAGAACCGGTACAACCGCGGTATCTGAACCACGTGGCACTGTTCTGTCTTCTCTGTTTTGCAATCTAACTATTCCTCTGCTCGTGTATGCAATCCTCTCATCTTTGCTGGATTTCTTGTGTTCTTCTCGTGTGTGTGTGTGTGTGTACATGTGGCTCTGGTTCTCGCTCTGCTCCTCGCAAGACCAAGAAGAGGGCTAGGAGATGCAAGCGCCCGGCTGAGTCTGATGAAGAACAAGAGGTTGTGATTCCCCCCAAGCCCACTCGCCATGAGAAGTCCTCCGTTGCCAAGCAACGTGTGGTTATGCCCTTGCACCGGTGGAAAGCTAAGGATTGGGAAGCCTTCCATTCAAAAAATCCTTACGAGGTTCCCATTGCGCCTCGTTGGACCACCGTTCAGTTCCAGAATGAGATGCAAGTACGGATTGTTCATGAACTCTTTGAGCACAACAAGAATAGTTATGCCAAGCAGTGGACCATTGATCTTGACCATTGGAGGAGCAACTTGGACTATTTTGGTGAGGCTTTGACTCTCTGTGAGGAGTTTGATCTAGTCAAGCTCATGACAGTCAACTATGACTTTTATGTTCAACTTATCCATCAGTTTTACGCCACTGTTCATTTTGGAGAAGATGTCGAGCGCACACTCATGTTCATGTGTCATGATGAGCTCTTTCAAGTTCCCTGGATGGATTTTTGCAATGCTATTGGGTATGACGATACCGGTCTTGAAGAGAGGGGGGCATGCATCCTCACGACCATCCTGAGTACATGCCTAAAGAAAAGCTTGCTCCTCTGTACATTCGGGGCCGTGGTATTATTGGAGAATCCAAGGATCTTGAGAAGGTCTATGACATCATGCATCGAGTGTTTCACAATGTGCTTTTTGCCCAAGGTGGGCAATCAAGATGGAATTCATGGCTACCTTGTTAACTTGATGGTTGTTGTGAAGACCAAGGTGGGCTCTGGTACAGCGTTTGATGTGTCCAACTGGTTGTGGCACGAGATGTACAACATGGTCATCGACAGAAATGTCCCTATTTATGCTCCGTTTGTCATGTGCTTTCTGAACTCAGTTTGGGCTGTTCACCGTTCTGGAGAGCTTCTCACATCTCCAGATAATTTCACCGTGCATGAGGTCAAGCTACTCAAGAAGAAGAAGCATGCCGAGCCTCGCTTTCCTGCTAATGATCCCGAGGATGTCTATGCCACTTCTGAGGATGAGGACTTTGAGATGGAGCCACGAGCTAAGCCCTCTCGGGTGACCAAGCTCACTGCCAAGGTGAAGAAGACTTTCTGCCTCCAGACTGACATTCAGAAGAAGATGTATGAGGCCCATGTCAATGAGAAGCATGCCAAGCGTCGTCAGATTGCTTTGATGAAGCATCTCAACATGCCTATTCAGAGTGGATCTAAGAAGAGCATCACACCAGAGGAGCGATGGATCTTAGTGCAGAGCACTTGGTCTGATGATGAGGCTCCTCGCCAGCCCTCCACCTCCTTTGTGTTGGGGAACGTATTAATTTCAAAATTTTCCTACGCACATGCAAGATCATGGTGATGCATAGCAACGAGAGGGGAGAGTGTTGTCTACGTACCCTCGTAGACCGAAAGCGGAAGCGTTAGAACAACGCGGTTGATGTAGTCGTACGTCTTCACGATCCGACCGATCCAAGTACCGAACGCACGGCACCTCCGAGTTCAGCACACGTTCAACTCGATGACGTCCCATGAACTCTGATCTAGCGGAGCTTTGAGGGAGAGTTCCATCAGCACGACGGTGTGATGACGGTGATGATGTTGCTACCGACACAGGGCTTCGCCTAAGCACCGCTACGATATTACCGAGGTGGATTATGGTGGAGGGGGGCACCGCACACGGCTAAAATATCAATGATCAATTGTTGTGTCTCCAAGGGGTGCCTCCCTCCCCGTATATAAAGGAGTGGAGGAGGGGGAGGGGCCGGCCCCCTATGGCGCGCCCCATGAGGAGTCCTACTCCCACCGGGAGTAGGACTCCCCCCTTCCAAGTAGGAGTAGGAAGGAGAGGGAAGGGAGAGAGGAAGAGAAGGAAAGGGGGCGCCGCCCCCCTCCTTGTCCAATTCGGACTAGAGGGGGAGGGGCGCGTGGCTGCCCTCGCCGCCCCTCCTCTTCTCCCAATAGGCCCAATAAACTCTGCGGGGGGTTCCGGTAACCCCCCATGACTCCGGTATATGTCCGAAACCTCCCGAAACACTTCCGGTGTCCGAACATAGTCGTCCAATATATCGATCTTTACATCTCAAACATTCCGAGACTCCTCGTCATGTCCGTGATCATATCCGGGACTCCGAACTACCTTCGGTACATCAAAACACAAAAACTCATAATACCGATCATCACCGAACTTTAAGCGTGCGGAACCTACGGGTTCGAGAACTATGTAGACATGACCGAGACACGTCTCTGGTCAATAACCAATAGTGGAACCTGGATGTTCATATTGGCTCCCACATATTCTACGAAGATCTTTATCGGTCAAACCGCATAACAACATACGTTGTTCCCTTTGTCATCGGTATGTTACTTGCCCGAGATTCGATCGTCGTTATCTTAATAGCTAGTTCAATCTCGTTACCGGCAAGTCTCTTTACTCATTCCGTAATACATCATCCCGCAACTAACTCATTAGTTACAATGCTTGCAAGGCTTATAGTGATGTGCATTACCGAGAGGGCCCAGAGATACCTCTCCGACAATCGGAGTGACAAATCCTAATCTCGATTTATACCAACTCAACAAGTACCTTCTGAGACACCTGTAGAGCACCTTTATAATCACCCAGTTATGTTGTGACATTTGGTAGCGCACAAAGTGTTCCTCCGGTATTCGGGAGTTGCATAATCTCATAGTCATAGGAACATGTATAAGTCATGAAGAAACTAATAGCAATATACTAAACGATCATATGCTAAGCTAACGAAATGGGTCAAGTCAATCACATCATTCTCTAATGATGTGATCCCGTTAATCAAATGACAACTCATGTCTATGGTTAGGAAACTTAACCATCTTTGATTCAACGAGCTAGTCAAGTAGAGGCATACTAGTGACACTCTGTTTGTCTATGTATTCACACATGTACTAAGTTTCCAGTTAATACAATTCTAGCATGAATAATAAACATTTATCATGATATAAGGAAATATAAATAACAACTTTATTATTGCCTCTAGGGCATATTTCCTTCAGTCTCCCACTTGCACTAGAGTCAATAATCTAGTTCACATTGCCATGTGATTTAACACCAATAGTTCACATTACCATGTGATAAATATCCATAGTTCACATCGCCATGTGGCCAACACTCAAAAGGTTTACTAGAGTCAGTAATCTAGTTCACATCGCCATGTGATTAACACCAAAGATTACTATGGTGTGATCATGTTTGCTTGTGAGAGAAGTTTAGTCAACGGGTCTGCCATACTCAGATCCGTATGTATTTTGCAAATTTCTATGTCTACAATGCTCTGCACGGGGCTACTTTAGCTAATTGCTCCCACTTTCAATATGTATCCAGATTGAGACTTAGAGTCATCTGGATCAGTGTCAAAACTTGCATCGACGTAACCCTTTACGATGAACCTTTTGTCACCTCCATAATCGAGAAACATATCCTTATTCTACTAAGGATAATTTTGACCACTGTTCAGTGATCTACTTCTAGATCACTATTGTACTCCCTTGCCAAACTCAGTATAGGGTATACAATAGATCTGGTACACAGCATGGCAAACTTTATAGAACCTATGGCTGAGGCATAGGGAATGACTTTCATTCTCTTTCTATCTTCTGTCGTGGTCGGGCTTTGAGTCTTACTCAATTTCACACCTTGTAACACAGGCAAGAACTCTTTCTTTGACTATTCCATTTTGAACTACTTCAAAATCTTGTCAAGGTATGTACTCATTGAAAAAACTTATCAAGCGTCTTGATCTATCTCTATAGATCTTGATGCTCAATATGTAAGCAGCTTCACCGAGGTCTTTCTTTAAAAAAACTCCTATCAAATACTCCTTTATGCTTTCCAGAAAAATTCTACATTATTTCCGATCAACAATATGTCATTCACATATACTTATCAGAAATGCTGTAGTGCTCCCACTCACTTTCTTGTAAATACAGGCTTCACCGCAAGTCTGTATAAAACTATATGCTTTGATCAAATCATCAAAGCGTATATTCCAACTCCGAGATGCTGGCACCAGTGCATAGATGGATCGCTAGAGTTTCCACATTTTGTTAGCACCTTTAGGATCGACAAAACCTTTTGGTTGCATCATATACAACTCTTCTTTGAGAAATCCATTAAGGAATGTAGTTTTGACATCCATTTGCCAGATTTCATAAAATGTGGCAATTTGCTAACATGATTCGGACAGACTTAAGCATCGCTACGAGTGAGAAAATCTCATCGTAGTAAACACCTTGAACTTTGTCAAAACCTTTTTCGACAAGTCTAGCTTTATAGATAGTAACACTACTATCAGCGTCTGTCTTCCTCTTGAAGATCCATTTATTTTCTATGGCTTGCCGATCATCGGGCAAGTCAACCAAAGTCCACACTTTGTTCTCATACATGGATCCCATCTCAGATTTCATGGCCTCAAGCCATTTTGCGGAATCTGGGCTCATCATCGCTTCCTCATAGTTCGTAGGTTCGTCATGGTCAAGTAACATGACCTCCAGAACAGGATTACCGTACCACTCTGGTGCGGATCTCACTCTGGTTGACCTACGAGGTTCGGTAGTAACTTGATCTGAAGTTTCATGATCATCATCATTAGCTTCCTCACTAATTGGTGTAGGAGTCACAGGAACAGATTTCTGTGATGAACTACTTTCCAATAAGGGAGCAGGTACAGTTACCTCATCAAGTTCTACTTTCCTCCCACTCACTTCTTTCGAGAGAAACTCCTTCTCTAGAAAGGATCCATTCTTAGCAACGAATGTCTTGCCTTCGGATCTGTGATAGAAGGTGTACCCAACAGTCTCTTTTGGGTATCCTATGAAGACACATTTCTCCTATTTGGGTTCGAGCTTATCAGGTTGAAGCTTTTTCACATAAGCATCGCAACCCCAAACATTAAGAAACGACAACTTTGGTTTCTTGCCAAACCACAGTTCATATGGTGTCGTCTCAACGGATTTATATGGTGCCCTATTTAACGTGAATGCAGCTGTCTCTAATGTATAACCCCAAAATGATAGTGGTAAATCGGTAAGAGACATCATAGATTGCACCATATCTAATAAAGTACGGTTACGATGTTCGGACACACCATTACGCTGTGGTGTTCCAAGTGGCGTGAGTTGCGAAACTATTCCGCATTGTTTCCAATGAAGACCAAACTCGTAACTCAAATATTCTCCTCCACGATCAGATCGTAGAAACTTTATTTTCTTGTTACGATGATTTTCCACTTCACTCTGAAATTATTTGAACTTTTCAAATGTTTCAGATTTATGTTTCATCAAGTAGATATACCCATATCTACTCAAATCATCTGTGAAGGTCAGAAAATAATGATACCTGCCGCGAGCCTCAACACTCATCGGACTGCATACATCAATATGTATTATTTCCAATAAGTCTATTGCTCGCTCCATTGTTCTGGAGAATGGAGTCTTATTCATCTTGCCCATAAGGCATGGTTCGCAAGCATCATGTGATTCATAATCAAGTGATTCCAAAATCCCATCAGCATGGAGTTTCTTCATGCGCTTTACACCAATATGACCTAAACGGCAGTGCCACACATAAGTTGCACTATCATTATTAACTTTGCATCTTTTGGCTTCAATATTATGAATATGCGTATCACTACGATCAAGATCCAACAAACCATTTTCATTGGGTGTATGACCATAGAAGGTTTTATTCATGTAAACAGAACAACAATTATTCTCTAACTTAAATGAATAACCATATTGCAATAAACATGATCAAATCATATTCATGATCAACGCAAACACCAAATAACACTTATTTAGGTTCAACACTAATCCCGAAACTATAGGGAGTGTGCGATGATGATCATATCAATCTTGGAACCACTTCCAACACACATCGTCACTTCACCCTTAACTGGTCTCTGTTCATTCTGCAACTCCCGTTTCGAGTTACTAATCTTATCAACTGAACTAGTATCAAATACTGAGGGGATGCTATAAACACTAGTAAAGTACACAACAATAACATGTATATCAAATATACCTTTGTTCACTTTGCCATCCTTCTTATCCGCCAAATACTTGGGGCAGTTTCGCTTCTAGTGACCAGTCCCTTTGCAGTAGAAGCACTCAGTCTCAGGCTTAGGTCCAGACTTGGGTTTCTTCACTTGAGCAGCAACTTGCTTGCCATTCTTCTTGAAGTTTCCCTTCTTCCCTTTGCCCTTTTCTTGAAACTAGTGGTCTTGTCAACCATCAACACTTGATGCTTTTCTTGATTTCTACCTTCATCGATTTCAGCATCACGAAGAGCTTTGGGAATCGTTTCTGTTATCCCTTGCATATTATAGTTCATCACGAAGTTCTAGTAACTTGGTGATAGTGACTAGAGAACTCTGTCAATCACTATCTTATCTGGAAGATTAACTCCCACTTGATTCAAGTGATTGTAGTACTCAGACATTCTGACCACATGCTCACTAGCTTAGCAATTCTCCTCCATCTTGTAGGCAAAGTACTTGTCAAAGGTCTCATACCTTTCGACATGGGCATGAGTATGAAATACTAATTTCAACTCTTGGAACATCTCATATGCTCCGTGACGTTCAAAACGTCTTTGAAGCCCTGATTCTAAGCCGTAAAGTATGGTGCACTAAACTATCAAGTAGTCATCATATCGATCTTGCCAAACGTTCATAACGTCTGCATCTACTCCTGCAATCGGTCTATCACCTAGCGGTGCATCAAGGACATAATTCTTCTGTGCGGCAATGAGGATAATCCTCAGATCACGGATCCAACCCGCATCATTGCTACTAACATCTTTCAACTTAGTTTTCTCTAGGAACATATCAAAAATTAAACAGGAGAGCTAAACGCGAGCTATTGATACAACATAGATATGCTAATACAACCAGGACTAAGTTCATGATAAATTTAAAGTTCAATTAATCATATTACTTAAGAACTCCCACTTAGATAGACAACCCTCGAGTCATCTAAATGATCACGTGATCCATATCAACTAAACCATGTCCGATCATCACGTGAGATGGAGTAGTTTTCAATGGTGAACATCACTATGTTGATCATATCTACTATATGATTCACGTTCGACCTTTCCGTCTCTAGTGTTCCGAGGCCATATCTGCATATGCTAGGCTCGTCAAGTTTAACCCGAGTATTCTGCATGTGCAAAACTGGCTTGCACCCGTTGTATGTGAACTTAGAGCTTATCACACCTGATCATCACGTGGTGTCTCAGCAAGAAGAACTGTCGCAACGGTGCATACTCAGGGAGAACACTTATACCTTGAAATTTAGTGAGAGATCATCTTATAATGCTACCGTCGAACTAAGCAAAATAAGATGCATAAAGGATAAACATCACATGCAATCAAAATATGTGACATGATATGGCCATGATCATCTTGCGTCTTTGATCTCCATCTCCAAAGTACCATCATGATCTCTATCGTCACCAGCATGACACCATGATCTCCATCATCTTGATCTCTATCAACGTGTCGTCACATGGTTGTCTCACCAACTATTGCTCTTGCAACTATTGCTATCGCATAGCGATAAAGTAAAGCAATTATTTGGCGCTTGCATCTTATGCAATAAACAGACAAGCATAAGGCTTCTGCCAGTTGCCGATAACTTCAAAAAACATGATCATCTCATACAACAACTTATATCTCATCACGTCTTGACCATATCACACCACAACAAGCCCTGCAAAAACAAGTTAGACGTCCTCTACATTGTTGTTGCAAGTTTTATGTGGCTGCTGCGGGCTGAGCAAGAACCGTTCTTACCTACGCATCAAAACCAAAACGATATTTCGTCAAGTATGTGCTATTTTAACCTTCACAAGGACCGGGCGTAGCCACACTCGATTCAACTAAAGTTGGAGAAACTTACACCCGCCAGCCACTTGTGTGCTAAGCACGTCGGTAGAACCAGTCTCGCGTAAGCGTATGCATAATGTCGGTCCGGGCCAC
Organism: Triticum aestivum; assembly: GCF_018294505.1. Lineage (NCBI taxonomy): Eukaryota > Viridiplantae > Streptophyta > Magnoliopsida > Poales > Poaceae > Triticum > Triticum aestivum. Next base: position 450,748,162 of record NC_057802.1, on the reverse strand, counting down.
TTCATCCAACAATACCGCCGAATCAAAGGATAACATGTTGGTAAGCAGTATGACTTGTATCACCCACAACTCACTTGTGTTCTACTCGTGCATATAACATCTACGCATAAACCTGGCTCTGATACCACTGTTGGGGAACGTAGTAATTTCAAAATTTTCCTACGCACACGCAAGATCATGGTGATGCATAGCAACAAGAGTGGAGAGTGTTGTCTACGTACCCTCATAGCCCGAAAGCGGAAGCGTTAGAACAACGCGGTTGATGTAGTCGTACGTCTTCACGATTCGACCGATCCAAGTACCAAACGCACGGCACCTCCGAGTTCAGCACATGTTCAACTCGATGACGTCCCACGAACTCCGATCCAGCAGAGCTTTGAGGGAGAGTTCCGTCAGCACGATGGCGTGATGATGGTGATGATGTTGCTACCGACGCAGGGCTTCTCCTAAGCACCGCTACGATATTATCAAGGTGGATTATGGTGGAGGGGGCACCGCACACGGCTAAAAGATCAATGATCAATTGTTGTCTCTCCAAGGGTGCCTCCCTCTCCGTATATAAAGGAGTGGAGGAGGGGGAGGGGGCCGGCCCCCTATCGCGCGCCCCATGATGAGTCCTACTCCCAGGACTCCCCCTTCCAAGTAGGAGTAGGAGAGGAGAGGGAAGGGAGAGAGGAAGAGAAGGAAAGGGGGGCGCCGCCCCCCCCCCTCCTTGTCCAATTCGGACTATAGGGGGAGGGGCACGTGGCTGCCTTGGCCACCCCTCCTCTTCTCCCAATAGGGCCCAATAGGCCCAATAAACTCCCCGGGGGGTTCCGGTAACCCCCTGGTACTCCGGTATATGTCTGAAACCTCCCGAAACACTTCTGGTGTCCGAACATAGTCGTCCAATATATCAATCTTTACATCTCAAACATTTCGAGACTCCTAGTCATGTCCGTGATCATATCCGGGACTCCGAACTACCTTCGGTACATCAAAACACAAAAACTCATAATACCGATCGTCACCGAACTTTAAGCGTGCGGACCCTACGGGTTCGAGAACTATGTAGACATGACTGAGACACGTCTCTGGTCAATAACCAATAGCGGAACCTGGATGTTCATATTGGCTCCCACATATTCTATGAAGATCTTTATCGGTCAAACTGCATAACAACATACGTTGTTCCCTTTGTCATCGGTATGTTACTTGCCCGAGATTCGATCGTCGGTATATTAATACCTAGTTCAATCTCGTTACTGGCAAGTCTCTTTACTCGTTCCGTAATACATCATCCCGCAACTAACTCATTAGTTACAATGTTTGCAAGGCTTATAGTGATGTGCATTACCGAGAGGGCCCAGAGATACCTCTCCGACAATTGGAGTGACAAGTCCTAATCTCGATTTATACCAACTCAACAAGTACCTTCGGAGACACCTGTAGAGCACCTTTATAATCACCCAATTACGTTGTGATGTTTGGTAGCACACAAAGTGTTCCTCCAGTATTTGGGAGTTGCATAATCTCATAGTCATAGGAACATGTATAAGTCATGAAGAAAGCAATAGCAATATACTAAACGATCAAATGCTAAGCTAACGGAATGGGTAAAGTCAGTCACATCATTCTCTAATGATGTGATCCCGTTAATCAAATGACAACTCATGTCTATGGTTAGGAAACTTAACCATCTTTGATTCAACGAGCTAGTCAAGTAGAGGCATACTAGTGACACTCTGTTTGTCTATGTATTCACACATGTACTAAGTTTCCGATTAATACAATTCTAGCATGAATAATAAACATTTATCATGATATAAGGAAATATAAATAACAACTTTATTATTGCCTCTAGGGCATATTTCCTTCACTTTGCTCCTGATGATGATATCATGCAGGATGCGGATCGGGACAATGATGAGGAGTCTGATGATGATGAAGATCCAGATGCAACCGAGGAGTCAGAGGAGGAAGACTGAGCTCTGGGTCGCTAGCTTCGCTCTTTTCCTTTTTGGTGTCTTGATGCCAAAGGGGGAGAGAGTTCTGTTAGGTCTCGGGATATGCATGGGATTTGCTTTGCTTGGGTCTGTGTTTTGTTCTTTCGTGCGTCGTGTTGAACTTTAGTTTGTGGACCTTGTTTCCTATCTCGACTTGCATGGTGTGAGACATGCGCTCCTCTATTTATCATTATTGTCGTTAATGTCGTTTATTTATCTGTTATAGACTTTACTCTCTTATTATGTGCTTATCGCTTATCTTCGCTTGCCTAGCAGGAGTGGTGGGTCTATAAAATCTAGGGGGGGTCTTGCCCCTAATGTGTGCACTTGCATTCCAATAGCAATATCAAATTAGGGCACACATCTAGGGGCAGTCCCGTCCATATTTTTTAGACCTCTCTCTTGCAAATCGTGTTGTTGTCATCATCAACCAAAAAGGGGGAGATTGTAAGGGCATTTCCCTACTTTGTGTTTTGGATGATGATGACAACCCTTTGTTGGTCTAATCGTGTGCTAAGTGCTTCAGGTTCTCGGTGATTAGGCTTACATCGGTTAGCTATTCTCTTTGGAAGGAAGAAAAGATCGAAGACGAGGTTTTTCTACGTGTTTATCTCTTTGGTCATAGGGGACCCGTACTATCAAGAGGGAATCCACATTGGAAGGATTTGGGGGGATCTTTTCACGTACACACTTGCCACACCCTCCTTTGCCTTCCTTGTCTTTTGAGAGAGAGAGAGCTCCCCTTCTTTTTCTACTATGCTGTGTTCTCCCAGCGGTTGTACCGCTCGTGCGAGCAGTTGTACCGCTGGCTCTTGGCGCTAACCCAACCTCCACCCCAGGGGTGATACCCTGGGGTTGTACAGCCCAGTCGTGAACGAACGGTTGTACCGCTGCTCCCGGGCGGTGGTACCGCCACCAAGCTTAACAATGACTGCGGCGGTTGTACCGGCCAAGTACCGCTCAACAACCGGACAAACTTCTGTTTTGATGCGGTACTTGGGCGGTGGTGGCCCGGTTGGTCTGGTTGTGCCCCGCACACTGGTACCACCGGTGTCCTGAGCGGTTCTACCGCATGGGACTTAGCCACCCAAGCGTCCAAGCACTACAAAAAAAATACACTTCCGTGATGATACGTGTTTGTCACAGTAGGTCACGTTTTTTGTCATGCATGTACATCCATGACAAATTTATGACAAAATCAAGATAGTCATACCTGTGCTGTCGTAGAAGTGTTCCATGACATTACCAAAATTATCATCACGGAAGTGTCCACTTCCATGACGATAAATCGCGCGTCACAGAAGTGCTTTCATCAAGGGTGACCGACACGTGGCATCCACCATAATGGAACGCCGTTAAGCTATCGGGTCGGGTTTTGGATCCGATAACCCGTTAACAGCCCCGACCAATGGGGATTTTCCACGTGTAAAATCATCATTGGCTAGAGGAAACACGTGTCGGCTCACCGTTGGGACAGATGTCATCCGCTCATTGGACCGAAGGCGCCTATGATATGGCGACACGTGGCACGGCCCAACAGAGGCCCATTCCTGTGAAAAGGCCGGCCCGTTTGACTTGGTCAAAAGGTGGCGGGCCGGCCCACGGAAAGCCTGTTAACGGCCTGTTCGCATATAGCCCGTTTACATCCCGCTAACCCAGGGCCCGTTACGCCCAATCCGAATTAGGCCCAGTAGCATCATCTGGGCCGTCCAATATGATTCAGCCCGTTTTAACTTTCGGCCCATGTGTGGCCCATGACTTCTTTCGGCCCATATGAGGACCTTTGTAACTCTTGGCCCATTAACGGCACGCGGTGAAACTGGCCCGTAATGAACAGTGTATCACTTTATACCCATTAACGGCCCGTTATTCCATTTGGCCGTTTCCAGCCCAAGTTATCTTTCGGCCTTCTCAGGGCCCATTGATTCTTGGGCTCATTTGCAGCATTCGGTTACATACGGCCCGTTACTATCATTTTCTGCTTGTGGGCCAAATTCAGCCCGTCGTTACAATCGGCCCGTTTGCGGACCGTTAATACGTTGGGCCGTTTTCATGTCAAAAAAACCCGTTGGGCTGTTTTCATAGAGGTATCAAATACGGCCTATTAACGGCCCATTATGGTCCACGAATAGTACGGCCCATGATTGGCGAAATGATGATACGCCCCGTAGAAGGCCCATGGATCCTACGGCCCGTATGAGGCCCATGGATAGTACGGCCCGTAGAAGGCCCATGGATCGTGCGGCCCGTAGAAGGCCCATGGACCCTACGGCCTGTAGAAGGCCCATGGACCCTAAGGCCCGTATAGAAGGCCGATGGATCCTACGGTCGGACGAAGGCCCATGGATCATACGGCCTGCAGGAGGCCCATGGTTACAACAGTCTGTGTGTTGCCACGATTATTTTGGCCTAGTTACCAAAAATAGGCTATTGTGGCCACTAGAAAAAAACAGAAAAAGAACTGCAGTGACTACAAGCAAACAACTAAACAAGACAATAAGGAAATAAATAAGTAAGCAATTAATGCTAGCCTATTACCGCTATTACACATATTACATCCACTGGGCATCAAAGTTCGCCACCAGTGCAAATATAGGGAACAAAGCAGCACATTACATACATTGGCCGCCAAAATTGGCCACCAGTGCAAATAAACGCGGCAGCAAAACAAGATCATAACTGAAACAATTTCAGAAGAGCTCAAGAAACGTTATCCTGGGTATCCACCATGCTGGCAATAAGCTTAGCAAGCTGATTAGCTTTGTCATGTTTGGCGCTAAAATCCTCCAACGCTTGTTGTTGCACCAGAAAGTATGCATCTGAATGCTCCAGGGACTTCCGCGGTCCTTCCGCTTCTTGTCGCAGCACAGCTGATCGATGTCTTTCAGCTTGTAGTTGAGACTCAATAAACCGAACTGATTCAGACAGTGAGTTTGAATAGCTTGTGCAAGCGGTAGTGGCCAGTAACTCGAACACTAAACCAAGACAGGACTTTGGGGTTGTCTCGCTGTCTTCAAGATAGTCTTCCTTAGTTGTTTTATCAGCTTTGTTGGAGACCAATAAGGATGTGTCAATATCCTGAACCTTATCTGCATTACTTCCTTTACCATTGCTTAATAAGGCACTCTTCCCCAATATTCTGTCAGCATTCTAAAAGAAGAAACAAGCACACACATAACAAGTTTAGCATGTACTAGTATATGAAACTCATTTCGGTGAACCAGCTCATTAGTAAGGTGGACAGGATTAAACTACCAAGTCTTCTATTGCCAAGTACTAGTACATAATAAAAGCATCAAACAAACATATATCTATGTCCTATGGTCACTGCATTGTCTTGCCAAATCAAAATAGAGACACGGTTCAAATCATATCAGTTCAAGCCAAAGCAGCAGTGAAAGAATACAAAGCGTGGGAAACTACACGGCACAACAAGATTTCAGATGGGTACCACGGGTCTACATGTACAACAACACTATTGGCTCTGTTGTGATGCTAGTAATGTGCATGATATGAAAGTCAACTGTATACACAATTGAAATTGAAATCAATAGAGCTATTGATAAGAGCAAACCTGTTAAAGAAACATGCGTGAACATACATGCTGTGCCATTGGAGTTTCGATTGGATCCTTCAATTTAAAAATAAGTTTGTATGAGTAAATACAGTGATACAAGAGCAAAGCAATCATAGTTAAAAAGGGCGCGCCTAAGCGAGCGCTTAAGCGCGCCTAGGCTCTAGGCGTTGGCAAAACGCATTGCGCATAACTACACATAATCTGCGCATAAGCATGTGCTTTGGTCAGTAAAGCGCAAGGCAGTGGCAAAACGCACAATTAACGCCTAGCACTTTTTTGAACTATGATAGCAATGGAATCTTAAATTAGAACAGTTGTTCTTCAGGTTTAGGCACTTGTTCTACATGAACAGAGTACAGTAAGACGCAAGAATATAATACTAAAAATTAGAAAATGAGCTCATAGACCTTACCACATTCTTGGTTCGGGACCAGTACAGAACAAGGCGTTCCCAGTCATCGTCCAATAAATGTGTCTCAGGAGAACGTATGGGAATTTGATGAGTTTCTTTGCCGGTGAAGTACGTTTTCTTCAGGTAATTCCGATACTGCCACCAAGCATTCTTGAAGATAGCAGAGGTATTAGCACAGGTTACCTCATCCTGAGTTTCCAAATCGGTCCTTCTCTATAGAGAAAAATGGGAAAATTTGCTGTATTATAACCATCATGGAGGTAGGATGTATGGGACGAAGCAAAGTAATTGCCATGAATAACATTACTTACACATAACTCCTGGACAAACACCTGCAACTGGCATTTTCCTTCATCTTCAGTATAATATTTCCAAGATGGGAAGATACGCACATACGATTTAACAACATCAAATGCGATAGATGCTAAACTACGACTAGCTGGTTGTGCTTCCTCCACAGGAATAGGCGTACTAACTGGTGGAGTTGGGGTTCGTCGTGATAGTACTGGCCCTTTGGGCACTGGAGCTGCCTTACTAACTGCTCTTGTTTAGGAGCTTTGTGGTGGAGATGGTGCTGTGCCAACAGGAACTGGGTTACTATCGGCTGGGGTTGGGGTTAGATTGGGTGAAGCTGGTTCTCTGTCCATCACAATAGGGGTACAATCTGCGAGAGTTTGGGTTATGTGTGGTAGGGCTGGTTCTTGTGCATGTACAACCGGGGTGCTATCTCCACCAAGAGGTAGCACTATTTTATTTGAAGACCGTGTTTTTAGTCCGCTAGATACTGGCATCACCTGCTCCAATTCAAATGGCTGATAAATAGGAAACATAGTTGAATGTACAGACATTGTATGAGAGACAGATGCAATAGATAGTGTGGAAAAAGAGGGCATGAAATAGTTGACATGTATATTGTTTAACTAAAACGGATAGCATGACATAATTTCACATATATGATGTCTATCTAAACTGGATAACATAGCATAACATAATTCAAAGATATGATGAATAACTAAACAGGATCGCATGACATAATTCACCTACATGTTATCTAAGTAATCAGGATCGCATCATTTAATTCACATATGTGATTTATATGCTAAACAGAGGGCATTCGATATGATGTCTGAACTAAGAACATGGTGTTGAATATTGTGTATATGATGTCTGAACTATGCAATGCAAGCCACCGTATGCATGATATGAGCAGTATAACCATGCCAAGTTAGAGCATACACCTCAGTGGGGGAATAGGACTGGTCATCTGTCTCTGAATCCATCTCTGAGGAGCTATCGGGACCCAACAAGAGATATGTTTCGACAGGTAGCACTGTCTGCTCTGAAGGCCTTGTTTTCACTCCAGATTTTTCCATCTCCCACCCAAATGGCTGATTCACAGGAAGAGTAGTTTAATGTACAAACATTGTCGACAAATGGAAATGTAATGAAGAAAATGATGGGCAAGATATCATTCAAATATATGATGCCTGGTTAAACAGGATGGCATTGCACATTTCACATATATTATGGCTGGCTAAAAGACATGAGACTGCATAATTCCCATATATGATATAGAAACTAAACAGGTGGCATTACAGAACATGTCTAAACTAAGCGGATGACACATATGATGTCAAAAGTAGGCACTGCAAGGCAACATATGCATGATATGACTAACATCATCATGCCAAGGTAGAGCAAACACCTTGGGGGTAAATAGGAGTGGTCAGCGGCATCTGAATCCGCCTCAGAACAGATATCTTCCTCTGGATTACAATCTGGAGAGGGGTGGGGAGGGGTTTGCCATTGAACCCACCATGGAGCGATGTCTGCATGACATTGTATTGCCGCGCAAAACTCCTCTCTTTTTCTCTACATGTTCAGCATGACTGTGTACAATATCTGACATGCATACGAAAAAAATATGGTGAGATTATGTAAGGAGAGCATGCAGAAATTTAGAGTGATGGTAACAACCAGTGGATCGACGTTTTTCCGTTGAACCAAAATAGCCCTAATGGATCAACGTGAATGTATAGTAATAAGTGATGCAACAAGTGTACAACCTCTTTGCCGTAGCCGTGTCGACCTCAGCATCATTGGGTTGGTCGCTGAAGCAGTTGAGGCAGAGGTGGCTGTCGGAGGTGTGGTGGGAGATCTGAGGATCTGTAGACGGCGTCCAGGGCACTGCTCTGTTGTGATGGAACGTTCTGTCGTTGGAGCAGCTCCGGTGAGCCGTAAGACGTCAAGGCTGAAGCAGCACAAGACAGACATTGTCAATCTCAAGTGGGATTCTAATAGCATCTCCAATAGATGATGTAAAATGGATGTAAAATTAACATCACCAAAAACCACCTGACTACAACAGATGAGGTAAAAAATGTTGACTCTGAACTTAACTGTCGAAACTAAAATTTACTGTGGAATCTGAATGCTACTGTCGAAACTGAACGCAATGGTAGCAGAGAGGCACTTGACATGTAGTTTAGGGAGGGCCTGCAGTTCATCTTCAACCTGCACCCCCCTGAGCCGCCAGCCACCACCGGCCGAACCGCCGGCCCCAACGCCGCCTCGCCGCCCCGAAACAACTTGCCACCGCCACCCCGGCCAGCCCTCTAGGCCCCCCGCCCCCACCCTGAACCCTAAGATAGATAGTGGGGTACCTCTCCGGCAAGCCCCCGTCCCCTTTGCGGGTGGTTCTTCCTTACCTCCGGCGAGCCCCCCCAACCCCTGAAAATCGACTGACCCAAAAGTCGATTCAGTCGACTGAAGTGTGGCTTAATCGGAGCAGAGCAGCAGCACGAGCGAGGGGGAGAGCAGCAGCAGCAGCTGGGCGAGCAAGCGATCGAGCGAGAGCCAGAGCAGCAGCAGCGCGAGCGAGCGAGAGCCGGAGCAGCAGCAGCAGATCCGGCTGGTATGGACGCCGCCATCGAAGGGGCCTCACACTGGGGGAGAGCCGCCGTGGAGATGTCGCCCGCGGCGCCGGCTTCAAGGTAGCCGCTCCATGGGGGTGCGGGATGGAGCACCGTCGGCGCCGGGAGGTCGAGTTAAGGAGAAGGTGCGATGCGATGAGTGTACAACCTCTTTGGTGGCGCCGAGTAGGCCTCGGCTTCGTCCGAGGAGTCGGTGAGGATGCTGCGGTTCCGGTGGAGCAGGTTAAGGCGGCACGGTGGGGATGGAGCAGCCGCGATAGACGAGGCGATTGTCGAAGCAGCTCCTTGGAGGTGGAGGACGGGGCGGCTGAACCGGCGGGACGGCGAGATGGACGACGGATCCTCATCCGGAGAGGTGGACGAGGGACGTCAAGCTGTTGCGGTGGACGACGTCGTCGGGGAAGAGGCTCCGGCTGGGCAGCGGTGACGTGGCGGACGGAGGAGGGTGGGGTTTTGCGGCTGGAGCGGAGAGGTTATGGCGGCCTGGGATTTTGAATGGCGAAAAGGGGGTGATGGGAGGGGGTGAAGCATGACTTAGGGACGCGCTTGTCCAAAATATAGGGTGTGTTACAAAAGTACCCCCACCGATTTGAACTAGCGGCCCTTTCGGCTCAGGGTTAGAAGGGGGATTTCGCGTGTCGGGATTTGGCAGCTGGAGGGAGTTTTCGCGGGCGTTGTAATTTCGGGATAGCAAGGCGCGGGTTGTGAAGGCGCCAGTTTTGGGAGCACGATATCTGAATTTTCGGGAAATAACAAGACGCGGGTTGAATTTTAGGGACAAGCCTAACGTGTAGTAATATTGTACTTGTACGTACCAAATCAATTCGCACTTCCCTCAACCAAAAAGAAAACGAAAAAAATAAAACTATTCACACCACACAAAGAGAGAGTCTTGCCCCGTTTTATAATACAAATGCTATTCAAAGCTACTCCCTCCTTCCATCTATATAGGGCCTAATGCGTTTTTCGATGCTAACTTTGACCAAACATTAGAGCAATGATATATGACATGCAACTTACACAAAGCACACCGTTAAATTCGTCTGTGAAAGGTTCTTTCAATGATATAATTTTCACATTGTGCATGTCATGTACTATTAATCTTGTCAATAGTCAAAGGCGGTCTTAAAAATCTCATTACGCCCTATATAGATGGAAGGAGGGAGTATGAATCCATGTTATGTCTGATTAAATTTTTTCGCTTGCTGTATAATGCATGTAACCTACTCATACCAACATTTTAGTGCATTCCAAATGTCTATACTACCGCTGCAATTCGAACTAAATTTGAATTTGTTTCTCTATTTCAATAAGAATCTACAATCATGATTGTTGCCAACTTCAACCATCATAGTTTCCTTGCTATCCGCCAGATATAAATCAGACGGCCTATAATGCAGGATGGCAGGCACACCATCATCAACAACTCCGTTTTTTATAAGAGTAGAGATAAAATATATTAAATGTAGTATAACATGTTCATAACCACACCATGTGTATCACCGTTATATATATTCACACATGCGTCGGTTTGAAACACTATGATAAATTCTTCAAATATCCGAATTCACTTTTTATAATGAAGTATATATGATCACTATTCATCTTTTACACCCACACAACCCTCTTATCTTTGTAGCTAGCGCTAACTTTCTCTTGTGCATGCACACGCCCGCATCCCTCTCACCCTCCCTCGGCATTCTCTAGCTCCATCACGCAAATTCGTCTTTTCACTTTAGGTCGTTCAGCCACGATGTGTGTAGGCCCCCCAACTCCTTCTTTACGGCACACATCGATCGATATGCCTCTCTAGCGAGGTGTGCCTAGCACAAACACAAGCTTCCCCTCTTCTCTTGTCACCGTCCATGCCTCACTCCCACCACTCTTTTCATCGTTCTCGTACTCGCACACTCCTCCCCCCTCGATATAGTATGCCTCTCGTACCACCTCCTACATGTATCCCTCTCTCTCTATCCTTCTCCTCGTGCCTCATTTGCTTCTAACACACACATGCATGTATACCGATCGATCTCCCAACATATACCTAGATCGACTTTAACTACCCCCCCCCCATCGATCGACGTACCTCACAAGTTATGTCTCTCCTTTCTCTAACAAAGGGCGATTGATCTTCCTATGTAGTTACGTCTGCTTACCACAGCCACATCGTCCCCCCTCATAATTCGTGCATGCCTCCTGACCCGTCTCTCACACGCACGTGCACACACAACAAGCCGCCATCTCCTCTCTTATTGATATTGCGGGCGTGCCCTCCGTTTGTCTAGCAAGCCTATCCCACCATTTGTTAGAAGCAACTCCACTACCACCCCCTCCAACACTCTAGCTCTATCTCTCTCCCAACCTTATTCCTCTCCTGCACATATGCATGGATGCCGATCGATCTCCCTTAATACATGAGGCAGATCGATCTCCTTAATACATGAGGTAGGCCTCTCTCCTCCTCCACACATATACCAACCATTGTACCTCTATAGTTAATTGGGCCTCCCTCTTCCCGCACCACACACCGATAGTCGAGCGCTGCAGGTAGGTATCCATGCCACAGAGACAAACTGCACATGTCCCATCTCACGTTCCAGTAGGTCAGCCACTCTATATCTTTGACGTGGGCATACACAAATTCGATGGCACTCTTTATCGATTGCGCGCGCACACACACACACATCATCCCTCTCTTCAATTCTATGGACACCTCAAGCCAATGATACCTCCACTCTCTTCTCATGGATCGCCCCCTTTATATATATGTTATATCCAGGACTCTATTTCACACACATTGCATATGTTACATTTTTTGATTGACCCCCCCCCCAAAACTCTCAAGAACCCACACACTATATCTCTCTAGGTTTGTATCTCTCTCACACAACCCCACGTAGGTGGTGTACGTATACAAGAAGAGAATAGGTGCACCGTGCACGTACTCACGCTTCGTGCCCAGCCACACCCACGCGGGTACATGGTGGAGCTCATTTCTTTACGAAATGGCAGCCCACGTGCTAATTTGAACGCCTGTAGCGGTTGTTTACCTAGGGAGGTCGTGTACCACGCGTGCACGAAACAAAGTGTGACTTGACGCATTGCCGCGTTATTTTTAAATAAAGTTATAGCGCTCAATGGCACGTACACAGAATATAAAATGATTTTTATGGAGAAAAAGGTAGTCCGCTCACTATATACAATGGAGTCTGCCGACCTGGTTTGTCGCTCTTCAGAGTATCTCACACAAGGCTGCGGTGGCCTCTCTCTCTCTCACCGTTGGTCACTGATCCAGCCGCATCCCGTCTGCCGGGGGAAAGGGAGTGCGGTGGCCTCTCTCTCTCACCGTTGGTCACTGATCCGGCCGCATCCCGTCGCTGGGGGAAAGGGAGTGCGGTAGCCTCTCTCTCTCACCGTTGGTCACTGATCCGGCCGCATCCCGTCCGCCGGGGGAAAGGGAGGAAGTGCATCGTTTCTCCGTTTGACGGCGCTGAGGCGGCACGTCCCGATCTGCGGTACACGCCGTTCTCTCTAACCAAGCTCCGGCGGGGCAGGGCCTACGCCACCTGCTCGCAGATTCCGCCCGCCGCCGCTCCCCTAGTTACATCCCGACGACCTCCAGGTATCCCCTCCGGCCTTGCTCCACTGCCCGTCTTCCCACGTCGCTGCATGTGGATCTTCCATAGTTCTTTGCCCAAAACGTAGCTCGTCCAGCGTACTTTCCATATTGCATTCTCGTCCTCACACCGTTTTAGACAAACACAACCATGTTGTTATCTTCCCTTAGGACAAGGAATATGCTTTCTTTTTTGTCGTCGCATGTGTCATCAACTGTTATTGGCCAGTAATTGTTTCCTTTCTACTCGTTGCTATTGCGACCTTTTGGTGAACTGCACAAATCACTTTTTTCTTAAGAGTGTTTTGTGAAGTTGTACTAAAATGTCACACGGGCAACGTCTCTACATTTCAGTGCGACTGCACAAAGGGAGATTGGTTTTGCTCTATCCTCCTCATCCAACTCCGAGCCTAATCTTCTCCAACTAGTTAGTCTTAAGAGAGACTGCAAAGGTGACCGGCTTCTATTTGTGTGTTTATTGTTTCATCAGCAGTCCTCTATTATCATAATCACACTTAATATCTTTGGAACAGGGACGCTCAGCTCTATTTTAGTGGAACTGCACAAAATGATCGGAATGTTGCATGCTCCAGACAGCTACTTTTTTTCCCAACATGCCTTGTTGATTTAGACAGAGCTTGGGGGGACGTTGCTGCCAATGAAAGCATGGATCAATTTTAATTTAACACCTTCTCACAACTCTGTCTTCAGTTGTGATGTAATTATTAGCTCTGATCTGCTAATAATTGACATGCATTAGCAAGGAAGTTAGTTTTTTATTGTTTCCGAAAGAGCATCGATGGCAAGACACGTGAAACAAAAGCTGAAAGCTCACACCATTGTACAATTTCATGTCGCTGGAAACTTATTTGTATAGTACATCAATTATGTAAACAAATGATGGAAGCTTGATAGCATTGCCAGAAGCCTCTTCATCATCTGGGTCCATGTGCCATGCACAAAATTATACTCCTTCGTTCCTAAATATTTATCTTTTTACAAATTTCAAACGGGCATATTTTAGAGTGTAGATTCACTCATTTTGCTTCGTATGTGTACTCCCTCCGTTCCTAAATATTCTATTCGTCTTTCTAGAGATTTCAACAAGTGACTACATACGGAGCAAAATGAGTGAATCTACACTCTAAAATATGTCTATATACATCCGTATGTGCCAGTCCATTTGAAATCTCTAAAAAGACAAATATTTGAGTAGTCACTCGTTGAAATCTCTAGAAAGACAAATACTCCGGAGTATATTTAAGAACAGAGGGGGTAGTGCACAACCGCATGGGAGACTCAGCCCGGTCGTTGCGCCGCATTAATAGTGAGTAATGAGCAGTCAAATCATAAGCCCCACCTTTCCCACTGTAAGTTTCTCTGAAGAAGCAACCATCAATACGCTCTTCTTTGAATCTGCTCATACTACTCCATCCGTCACTGTTTATACAGCGCACTTCAGAAAAAAGAAAAAATATGTGGGACTAAGGCGACTAGCGATCGGCGTGAAAAATAGCATTGGTAGTTATAGCACGGTGTCTATTACTAGAGGGAATAATGCGTACACACATGCATGCAGTGCTTCCACCCCGGGTACACACATGCATGCACTTACTCCACTCCGTAGTAGTACAGTACATGGAGAGAAAATTGTGGACTTGATTGCGGTTACCACGCCCTAATTAATTGAGCATTAAACCAAACGCGTCTAAAGTCTCTATGGTGGTGGAAATGCATTGAGAGAAATGCATCATAATGAAGCTCGCCCTGTAAACTGTGACGGAGGGGGGAGTAGTATGAAGGTGCAAAACCAAGTACGCGTATGGCCAGTCGGTCAACACACCTCTTGGCATATCACTGACATGTGGGACAGGAGTGTGAGAAAACCGAACTCAATTGACGGCAAAGAGCCAACCCGCCGTTCCTTGAGAGAGACGAGGAGCGAGAACACACAGACGGGCTCGCACGGAGGCCAAGATATATTCGAGCATGGTTGGTTGATCGATATCATTCATTACATGTTGGGCTGCCGTTTTCCGCCCTTCTTCGGAATAAACGTGTACTTTATCAGAGATAAAAAAAATAAGAGTACAGACGCTCCACCATGCGGTTCTAGTAGTAGTACTACTCATACTACTGCGCTTGGCTCTTCGCCGCTTCGTGAAGTCGAACAATGATGGTACTCCGCATGTTGGGTACTACAGTGTATGCCTCTGACAATCTGACACCGAATGGACTGATGCATGTCCACCGAGGGTAGGCTGCATTAGTCAAAAGGCGTAAGCGAGCTTCACCTTGTCCTGCAAGCTTCTCCTCGTTCTGCGAGTTGACGGAAAACCACTATATATACACTAGCAGGAGCCTAAGCTAAGAGCCTACTTGCTTAGGTTGCTCTCTTCACAAGCATAGAACGACGGGCCTGATCCCGCAGCTGGGGGAAGGGAACAATGTTCTGCGTAGACACGGTCGACATCGGCGAGGGAGAAAACCCACAGTCGGTGCGTCCCAATCGGGGGTCACCGCGGTATGGGCCGATGCCGCGTCCCAACCGCCCTTCTAGCTACAGCCCGACGTCCCAGGTAGTCCATCTTCCTTTTGGAGCCGGCTTGCTCCACTGCCGTAGCTCCATCTCCATGTCGATCTTTCTCTACTTCTACCGGCTTCTACTTGTGATGAGTTTATGTCTCATGAACTAGTGCCAGTACTATTATTCTAATCACAGTTCTTCAATATCTTTGCCATCAGGGATGCTCAGGTCGATTTTAGTGGAACTGCACAAAAGCATCGTATGATCCGAGGGTGCCAACCATCTTTCCTTCGACAGGTTCTACCTGGCCAGGAAATTAAATCATGTTTAGGGTTTAGGGTTTAAGTCGTAGTGACCCCATCAGTAGTTTTTCTTTCGTACACGCTCTCACAACTTTTTTCTTTAGTTGTGAAGTAAATATTGGCTATGATCTGTGAATCATTGAGATGCATCAGCATGCGTGTTAGTTTTCCTTTGTATTTGATGGAATGTTGTAAGGGGCAACCTTGGAATAGGAATGAAAATGGAGTGGAAAGTTTCCGTTTTTCCAAAGAAAAAATGGAAACGGAGAGAAACCAACGTTTCGTTTCGTTGGATCGTGCCATCGAGCAAAACCAACGTTTAAATCACGTTTGTCGTGTTCGTGTCTCACCCTCCTCCACGGCTCGACCCCACACGGTCGCTCGGCATGCCACTCACCGCAAACTGAGTATACGATAACTTTCCCGCCTGCTTGTCGATGGATCGCGCCATGGAGTACTAGCACTACTGGAAGAGATTGACGAGTTGGGGGAGGACAGCTAGCTGTAGCACGGACTCCCAAGAACTTTTTACATGCATGTTGTAGCCAGCTATTGCGACCTTTGAACACGGAGCAGCCGCGTGCACCCGGAAGCGGCACGGGTGACGCTCTCTCGGCCGGCGTGCCGCTTCAATGCCGGCGCCAGTGAGAGGTCGCGTCCGCTCTGGCCGGGCATGAATGCGGCACTGACCGTTTCGGGCGGGAAGCACGCGCGGGTGATGAAGAGGGTTCGGGTTGGTCAGGACCGGTCGTGGCAGCGGTCCGGACGTGCGCAAACAAGAGATGTCGTACGTTAATATTGCTGCGTATATAATTAACAACGTAGATAATGTGCCAGTTGGACAAATATGATTGGAGATGGAGATGGAAATGGAATTTTACGTAAACACGGATATGCATGTCTATGTCTATGTGTGTGTGCGCGACGACTCTCGCGACCTGGAAGCGGGGGCTTTTTTTGATCGAGTTTTCTTTCTTGGTACGTTAGAAAAATTGTTCGCCAGTTTTCGTTTCTTTTTTCCGGGAACGCGGGTATTCTATTTAAAACCACTGCTATGGAGAGATTTTTTTACTCCACTATAGCCTCTTGTTTGATAGAGTTTCTCGCGTCTCGCTCTCTCACCCTCTCCATATCAAAACAAGATGACAGTGTCCACTCTATCTCTCTCCTCACCGGTGGTCACAGATCTGGCCGAATCCCGTCCGCTGCGGGAGGTGAGGAGGTGCAGCGTTGACGTTGTCGCCGTCGGCGACGGAGGAAGCCGATGCGCACCGTCCTCTCGGAGCCGGCGCTGGCGCGGACGAAGATCCTCCGCGCCCTTGTTCACTGCCGTCGTGTGGGCAGATCCCTCCCGCCCGCCTAAACGACATCTCGCCCACCTGAGGTATAATTTCCTGTACTGGTCCAGCTCCCCAGGTTGCTGCGTGCGGGTTATCTTCTATGCGACTACTCCCCAGCTCTCCATGCATAGTAGCTAGGGTTCGTCGGCTGGTCCAACATCACCTACTAGTACTATTATAGAGGAAATGCCACTCGAAAAGTTGTCCTGATTTAGCCTCGGTGGAGGTATACATGTTGTTTCGACAAAAATTACATGGTGGTTGTGCGGTCATTGTCCATATGGTGGTAGTACTATCACTGGTTAAATGAAGAAATGCTTTTTTTCTCGGGTATCCTAGTTTAGTTCCCATCAAGATAATTATGATGCTTCTGTTTGTTGGTGTACCTTTCATTAATTCTTATTGACAATTGAGATGTCGTTGCTAACCCTTTTTTATATTTTTGGAAACAGTGATGCGTGTCTCCATACCCGGGCATGTCTTCCTCAATTTTAGTGGAACTGCACAAAATTGGATGGCCATTGTTGTTCCGCCTCACTGTCCTCTGCCACGTGGTTCTTCCTTCCTCGAGCTTGATTACTGATAAGAAACAGACCACAGTGAGGATTTGTAGAACTTCATAGGTGCCTCACCCAAACTTGATGCCAAATGGATGATGCATCACCACGATGACCTATCGATGCTCATGGTTGCGCCTCATGGTTGCGTCGGCTGGTGAAGCTGATCGATTTTCAATGAAAAACAACCTGTCTTCCATCAGTGCTCTTTGCTTGTTACGCACAAAGATGATATCCTTCGTCAGTTCACCTTGGTTGCGTTGGAGACGCAGTCGTCTTTCACGTTGGTGCAATTTTATCACACAATTGGCTATGAACCAAATGTTTCCTCGAAGAAGGATCGACGTTGGTACTAAGAGCATAAGTTTTGTATTGATTTCTAAGCCTTCTCACAACTTTGTCTCCAGCTCCCCTGTACTTTTATTTGTCCAGCTATTAACTTTGATTTTAAAAATGGTGTGGACTAAAAACCCAGATGGACGTAGTAGCCCTCCATTTTTATTTACTCCGCATATTAGATTTGACTGAAGTCAAACTTTGTAATACTCTCAAACCTTTCCGATAATTGAAATTAAAACTCTTTATTTGTACACACTCTCACACGTTTCCGATAATTTGGCGCATGTGTGGTTGTTCACTTAAGGGAGGGTAGTGTACCACACGTGAAGGACAGGAAGTGCGACCAGGACGCGTGGGCGTGGATCGTTAGTTCATCGGAAGTAGTACTAGTTTTCTTCACTGTACATTAAATAAAGAGTTTCGTTTCGTACTTACACAATTTAAAACGATTGTTATGGAGAGAATAAGAAAACCACTCCACTATATATTAGTCGTATACATGAGAGTACTATATGGACGCAGCTTCATTGACTTAGTGCACCTGCCTTTGGATTTATGACAGGTGGGCCCAAAATGTGGCTGGCTCACCTGTCATACAGCCAAAAGCAGGTGCAGTGAAGGCACCGGAGCTCAGTCCGTACTACACTAGTATATATATAAGCGGGAGCCTCAGCGCTTGTTCGCTAGGGTTTGCACTCTCCACACGCTCACCGCACTACATATATGTTACACGCTGGAGGCTCAGCGTTCATTTGCTAGGGTTTGCTATATTCACAGTCTCTCACCCTCTCCTCACCAGATCTAAACAAGACTGTGTTGGCCTCGTGTCTCTCTCTCCCCCCTCATAGCTGGTGAAGGAGGCGTCCGTATCCCGTCGCACCGGGAAGGGGAGGAGGTGCAGCGCTCACTCTATCGCCTTCGGCGAGGGAGGCAATCCACTGCCGGCTGCGTTGTTCTCTTTCACCCAGCGCCTGTGCGGGAGGGCCACCGACCCCTTCTTCCTCATTGCCGTACGTAGTGTGGGAAGATCCGGCCTCCCGCCACACGCCTTGCCACATCCCGACGACCCTAAGGTATAAGTTTCTTTGAAACCGTCGTTGCTCTAGCTACATGTGGATCTTTTTCGATCTGTAGTCGAATCTAGGTCTTGGTTCAAAGAGGAAAGAAGGGTGCGGTGGCCTAGAGCAAGAATCTAGGACTTGGTTCAATGAGGAAAGGAGGGGCGGAAAGTAGTATAGACTGGCTATCCAGCCGCTTTGTAGGTCGAAAAGGGAAAAAGGGGGTAACCCAGTATACACATCTGTAAGGAACCGATCTCTTTGTTGAAAAGGGAAAGAAACTGGGGGGTCGGGTAGTTTGTGCAGGACTAGATTTGCTGCCCTCACATAGGAAGAAGGTTCAAAGAGAACAAATATGGGACCAGCGCATATATGCTGCTTGGCTACATACTCTGCATCACCCATTTATACGTGTGGACGCACATGGTGCTGGCATGTCCCATACAACTATTTTGCTGTTGTTAATCTAAGAATGCCGCCGGAAAATTGAAGCAATGCCACTATTAAAAGTAAATTACATTTTTTAACGAATGTTGTTTCAAGAGAATGTCTCTGTTAATATGAATCAATGCAACCGTTTTAGAAATGCTACTGTCCTACTTTGTTTTCCATCCAAGATAAGTTAGATGCTTCTTTCTGTCACCGTTTGTTTCATCCTCCTTTATCGGCAAGTAATTGTTTCCTTTTTTGCCTCTGTTAAAACAGGGCTATCGATTCAACTTGTTGCTATTGCGACATTTTGCTTCGCTACTCGAAACACTTATGTTTTAAGAGTGTTTTGTGCAGTTCAACTTGAATGTCACACCGGTGACTTTGCTTAATTTTGGTGGAACTGCACAAAAGGAGATCGAGATTCGTATTTTACCTTTGTCGGTCTCATCAAAGGTCAGTACAGGCCTTCATCCACATGATTGTGCAGTGTGCTTTGAGATGTTGTGCTACTTGTATTGGTACTGTTTTAAATAAATGTTGAATTGAAGCTATTGTATAGCTGTCTTTTCCCATTAAGTAGTGAACAAAAATGGGACCAACCCAGACATGATGCTTGTTGCTTTGTTACAACAAACTCTGCATCACCCCCTTTATAAGTAGATGGAAGCACATACTGTTGTTGCGCCCACTCTCCCCTGGAACTGTTTATGCTTTTTGTTAATCTAATGCCGCTAGTAAAATTAAGCAATGCCACTCTCAGAATTAATTAACTACTGAATCTTAGTTCAAAACTGCAACACTTGTTAGGAATGGTACTATCTTCCTTTGTAGTTCTTTCTACATGTTTAACCAAGGTATTGTTAAGATAATGTCTCTGTTAAAATGAATCAGTTGCATTGTTTTAGGAATGGTACTTTTCTGCTTTGTCGTTCTTTATACATGTTGAAACAAGGCATTGTTAAGATAATGTCTCAGTCAATATGAATGAATCACACTGATGGAGAATTGCTACTCTCCTGCCTTGTTTCCCATTAAGATAAAGTAGATCAGTAGATGCTTTTCTTCTGGGAGTACAAGTCATCAACCGTTATTTCTCAGTAATTGTTTCCCTTATACCTATTGTTGCTTACAGGAATATCAAAATTAAAGCTCGGTTTTATTCCGACTTCGATTTTAGTTGAACTTCACAAAAGGAGCCAATGTGTCCAAGGCAAACTGCTGCATTACTGGGTCCAGTTGGTCGTTCCACTTTGCAGAAAGAAGCAGTCACTGTTTGCGCTACATTACAGAACGAATGACCGAGAAGCTTTACAAAGTATTATTAGACACCGGTGACATGACTAGTCTGCAGAGACCATTGGCAATTTAACAACATGTGGAGTGCCCTGGGCAAAAAGTGCCCAAACAAGTACAAGAAGCTACGACAGGACTCCACGATCATAGGCATTACATATTTTGAATGGGAAAAGCTTGTCAAAGTTTAATCATTGATGTTAGCAAGAAGACGTTTTAGTTTAATATATTGGAATTGGAAAATGTCAAAATTTGCTCATTGATGTTAGCCAGAAGACATGCATTTGATATTTTTGAGTGGGACGCCCTTGCTGTGAGCAGCGTCGAGTGTTTTTTCCCATTCCTGTGTTAAGTTTAGAAGTAAATAGTTACTCTGCTGAGATATTCTTGCGTTAAGAATTTGTTCTGAATTTGTCTATGTAATGCCAGGCCTTGTGTTTGATTGCAAAGTTGAGCTTGGAATGTTGTGGCTTGCGGCATCACGAGCTGTTCACCGTGCCTCTTGAGAATAATGCTTCGTATTGTTTTGCATGTCGATCTAATGCCAGTGATTTGCTTGTTAAGAAGATCATCCTCTTCTGTTGTTTCCGTGCTTAAGAAGTTCATCGTCTGATGTTTCATTCATAGCCTATACGACAAGTCGGGTAGGTTAGACGTGAAACCATATGATCTTCCGACCAACTCATGATATTAGGCCGTGATTGGATCGTTGTTTTCCAACCAAAACCGTTTGTAAAACTGACGCTTGTAAATTAAAGAAGATGGTCTCGGGCGAAGGCGCTTGGTTGGTCGATTTCGACTAGTAAAATATCGGAAGTACTTCACACACGATAAAAACGCTGAATGACACTCGGACGATTGCTAATCCAGCCATTAGCTGCTGTTTCAGCCTTGCCCACGGATGGCATTATACGCACATCGTGCATGTATCGTCTGGTAATGTCGTCCATATAGCAGTGCTCGTAAAATATACACTGGTCTCTCAAATTACACGCGTAACCCGCCGGTTTTACTTACAGACCTCGGGCCCTCGGTTTCATTACGCCTGTATTTTACGCGTTGTTTCCGATGACGAGTAAATTACACTTGTATGTTAATATAGGTTTGAAATAAACCAGAGCTCCCAAGCGCGGCCTTACCGTTTCATGCCGTCTCAGTTTCTCGAAGGTGCTCATAGGTGTCCGATGATCCTGGCTTCCTGAATGAGCAGCGGGCGCTGTATCAGACCATCCGTAGGGCCCGCGAGGCCCTCTCCGTTGTCCTTCGAGTTGTTGCGCTCACCGTGGCGCCGAGCATTGTTAACATCGTCAACAAACATGAGGATTCAGGCGATGACTTTGTTTTGACTGGATGACACTAGGGACCCACTAGGGCCATAGTCGTACGTACGCAAGTGCCTCCTTATTATGTACAACTATATTTTTTTCGCTTTCTCCTGGTTTCCTGACATCACGGTCCCACACCATTGTCAACCTATGTAGTCAATATAAACGAGAGAATTGCACAAGGTGCGGCCGACAGCTGGGACCAAGCAGCTCGAGCAGTATTTGTGTTTTTGAGGCGTGAGCACTGCAGAGTTTTTCTTGGCGATGATTCCGTTGTTGTTTAGAGGAAAGCAGGGTATTAACTGGGCGGGCTGTCGCCCGTCTAGCCCAGGCCAGATATCCAGCCCAGATACTAATTTTTTCAAGATGAAAATGGCTAGCCCAGCTATACGTCTTTTTGAGGAATACCCAGGCAAGGTCAACTTGTTATTCTCCGCCCCGCTCGGCTGCAAATCTTTCCTAGGAGGGATGCATTAGGCTTAACAGGAAAATGGGCTTTAAAAAATAATAAATGGGATGTAATTATAAAAACTGGGCACTAACTTTAAAAAAATGCACCAAACACGAAATTAGTTTATAAAATATTATTTATGGATTTTGAAAATCTTAAATTTTCATTGTTGCGCGCGCAATGTTTCGTTGGATTTTTACGTAATACAAATTTATATTTAATCTGACTAGAAATTTCGGGATAAAAATATTTCGGATCCCATCAAAATGTGGGAAATTTTATTGAATTCTGTCTTCAACGGTTGGTTGAAATTATGAATCGTTGTCCTAGCTAGAAAATGGGCTGTACTTTTAACAAACTGTAAATGGGCTATTGTAAATTCCATTAAAATTCAAAAATGGGTTGTACATTCTTACAAAACGCAAATGGGCTATAAGTTCTCTGCCACACACTTGTGGGACTACTAAGTCACGCGTCCCCTAAAAAAATAAGTTGACGCGTATGCAAGGCTTTGTCAACTTATTATAGTCAACACACGGTTCTAGCAGCAGTGGTCGTTGGATGTCTATTCAATGGATGTCGTGCTTCTTCTTCAATCTCGGATATTCTTAGCTTCGCCCGCCCAAAAAATGATTCCTCCCCCTGACCTGTGGGCCTACTAAGTTGGAGCGTACCAAGGGCTTTGTCAACTTAGTCAATATAAACGATTCTAGCTTCAGTGACCGTACGATGTCCATCTAACAGCCGTAGTGCTTCTTCAACCTCTGGTCTTCTTGGTCCAGCCGCCCAAAGCAGCGCTGGTCGTGCCGCCTGCTCCTGCCTCCCGTGGCCGGCTGTGCTGCCGTGGAGGCCTCACCGCCCCCATACTACTCCCACCGCTGGCCAGGCCATCCCTCCTCTCACCCACACCCCCTGTTATTCTGCGGCGACGGCAGCCTCACACCGCAGCCGAACCAGTGGACCCTCGTACTCCTCTCCGCGCGGGCTTCCACTGCTGTGTCTTCCCCGGCTCCACGTCGTCCCCTTCCTAGGCCTCGCCGTCGTCCACCGCCCTGGTGCTCTCGGCGCGGCGTGGTCAACATGGTCAACGACTGACTTCCATCGGAAGAGTACTGTACGTGGAGAGGCTGACAGCTGGGTCCACGGCGGCCGCAAGGAAGTGCCTCCTTATTACGCGCAAAATAATTATTCCTCCACCTGACAGCGGGGACCCACCGGACGGGCCACCAGTATTTTGTGAAAAAATCATTTCCCCCTGACTGCTGGGACCCACCGGACGGGCCACCGTATTTCGCGAAAAAAACGTTCCCCCCGCTGTCAGCTCGGACCCACCGGAAGTGCCTCCTTATTACGCACAAAAAAAAGAATACTCCCCCGGCTAGCTGGGACCCACCTTGGTGGGAGGCTGACTTGTGGGCCTACTAAGTTGACGGGACGAAGGGCTTTGTCAACTTAGTCAATATGAACGATTCTAGCTCCAGTGACCGTACGATGTCCATCCAACGGCCGTAGTGCTTCTTCAACCTCTGGTCTTCTTGCTCCAGCCGCCCAAAGCAGCGCCGGTCGTGCCGCATGCTCCTGCCTCCCGTGGCCGGCTATGCTGCCGTAGAGGCCTCCGCCCCTACTATTCCCACCGCTGGCCAGGCCCTGCGGCGACGGCAGCCTCACACCGCAACCGAACCAGTGAACCCTCGTACTCCTCTCCGCGCGGGCTTCCACTGTCGCGTCTTCCCCGGCTCCGCGTCGTCCCCTTCCTAGGCCTCGCCGTCGTCCACCGCCGTGGTGCTCTCCGCGCGGCGTGGTCAAGGAACGACTTCCATCGGAAGAGTACTGTACGTGGAGAGGCTGACAGCTGGGTCCACGGCCACAGCCCAGTTTTTTTGTTATTTGCCAAGTAAGTCGCTTTGTTAGGCCTGTTGGGCTGCAAATCTTTCAAGACGAGGAGAGCTTTCATTCGGCTGGCTGAGAAAATGGCCCATCAGTAATGAGAAATGGGCTGTACATTTTTAAAACACATCAAACCGGCAATTAGTTTCAAATATCTTTTTTTTTATTTCAAGATTTTAAATTACATTAATTTTTATGCGTGGAGAATTTGTTGGATTTTATATTGATATACATTTATTTTTAAAATCAGTTTGAATGTGTCAAAATTTCGGGATTAAAAACACTTCGGACCGCACCGAAATATGCAAAATTTCATATAATTTTTTAACTGTGGCCACAATATGGGCTGTAATGCTAACAAAGCTCCAAAAGAATAACCTTAAAAATTAGCAAATGGGCTGTAAATTATTAGAAATAATGGCAGATGGGCTGTATGTTGTTTTCCACAGACTTGAGGCTTTCCTAAAAAAAAGGTTGACGCACAAGCACTGACTGTTGGATGTCCATCCAACGGCCGTCGTGCTTCTTCAATCTCTGCTCTTCCTGGTCCAGCCGCTCAAACAAGCGCCGGCGGGACTGCCTGCTCCCTCCTCCCCGCGGCCGGCTGTGCTGCCGTGCAGGCCTCACCGCCCCACCGTACTCCCATCGCTGGCCTAGCCATCCCTCTACTCACTCACACCTGCTGTTATTCTCCGGCGACGGCAGACGAACCAGTAAACCCTCGTACAGTCGTACTCCCCTCCGCGTGGGAAACAACTGCCGAGTCTTCCCTGCCTCCGTGTCGTCCCCTTCCTAGGCCTCGCCGTTGTCCACCGCCATGGTGCTCTCGGCGCGGCGTGGTCAATGTGGTCAACGACCGACTTCCATCAGAAGAGTACTGTGCGTGGAGACACTGACAGCTAGGTCCACGGCCGCAGCAAGGAAGTGCCTCCTTATTACGCGCAAAATAATTATTCCTCCACCTGACAGCGGGGACCCACCGGACGGGCCACCGCATTTCGTGGAAAAAATGTTTCCCCTTGACTGCTGGGACCCACCAGCTACACCTTCGCACGCAAGGAAGTGCGTCCGGGCAAAAAAAACAAAACGATTCGCCCCCCTGACTGCTGGGACCCACCAGCTACATCTTCGCACGCAAGGAAGTGCCTGACAGTCGGGACCCACCTGGTCGAAGCGTACGTAGCGTCGTCATTCTGGTCACGAATGTGTACGTACATATATACTGGTGGATGTAGAGGCACGTACATGTCGTAGTAGAGGTGCGCACGTAGCATGTACACGTATGTACAGCGGCCAGGGTGCAAGAAAGAAAATACGGCCACGTATGTGTACATACGGGCGGGGTCTCGAACGCCTACTCACGCATACGTACAGCGAGGGCTCGTTGACATGGCTGGGTCAGAACGGAGAAACAGTGTCATCGTCGTGTTCATAGGGAGGCAACGGAATGCGTCGTGTTCATCAGGAGGTAACGAAACGCGTGGGAGCCAACCGGCTGGGTCGGAACGGAATGCGTGGTCGTGTTCATCGGGAGGGCTTGAATGGAACAGGCGATGGAAACGAGGCCTGGCGTACCGCACAACGGAGGAAACGGCCTTGTGTTCGACCGCCACGTTCGAAACGGGATCCTGTTCACCGGGAGGGGTCTGGCGTACCGCAAAACGGACGAAACGGACCTCCTACGGTTGAAACGGGGGTCCTGTTGATCGGGAGGGGTGTGGCGTACCGCAAAACGGACGAAACGGACCTCCTACGGTCGAAATAGGGGTCCTGTTGATCGGGAGGGGTGTGGCGTACCGCAAAATGGACGAAACGGACCTCCTACGGTCGAAACGGGGGTCCTGTTCATCGGGAGGGGTGTGGCGTACCGCAAAACGGGACTCCACGGGATACT